>NW_010555909.1:12925-13317 GCF_000687285.1 Phaethon lepturus
GGGCAGGGAGGCACGCAGCAGGGCCATTACAGTACAAGAGCAACTGTTTCCTGGTTTGGCACAGACCTAGGGGCAAGCAGTGCCTGGGAACAGAATTATATGGTATCTCCTGTTAAGATTTCTTGAGTGTACAGTTTTTACTATGGCTGAGCTAGCTTGCCACTTGCCTTTCTATAGATACAAATTTGAGAAAGCAAATCGTAGTTAAACTTAAGTGTGCCTTAAAAAAAAAATTATTTTAAACCCCCAAAACTGATTGATAGCAATGGGATTTAATATCGGCTTTAAATGAGATCCAAGCCAAAGCTGTTACTTCAAACATATTGATTCTATGTAATTATCCCCCATCTCATCCCAAGCTTTTTTATATATATATTAAAAAAATTATATAT
>NW_010555910.1:0-8387 GCF_000687285.1 Phaethon lepturus
GAGCGGGCAGCGGCCGCAGGCCCACATCCCGGCCCAGCCTTGGCCTGTGCTCGGGGAGGTGCCCAGTGCCTGGGCTGGGCTGCCCCCGGCTGCCCTGCTCCTGGCTGGGCCCTGGCTGCCAGGCCCTGCCCTGCCACCCAAGGGATAACTTAAAATCTTTAAACCAAAATACAGTAATTTCCTAAATTTGAAAATTTAAAGTGAAAGCAAAACTATGCACAAACAGCAAGGTGAAATTCCGTCGTGTATGTTATGCTGGAGGACTGGCTGGCTGGTTGCAATAGTCCCTTCTAGCCTGAAAATCTGAATTTCTGAAAGTGATGGACTAGTTGTTTTTTGTGTTTATTTATATTTAGCTCTCTCTCCTTGATACAGCCCACTTAACTGAATGTACTGAATTTGATGTGGAAAGCTGGCACTCAGTTTTATTTGCCTGACAGTGTCTTTCAAATTCTTATCTCCTATAAAATCGCCTTCGCTTAACTACTGTATTAATTAAACTGGAAAACCTATGTGTAGTTTGTCTCAGCTGTAGATTTCTGCTATGGTTCTGGAGACATCAGTTCAGCGTTTGAGGCCTGATGGCAATTTTGCCGAGCGAGCTGTTACCCGTGTTCCTTTCGCTTCTGCACGCTGAGGCAGAGGATGCTCAGTCACCATACGCTGCATACAAGTAGCACAGCGTAATCCTGTTTCAAAAAACACCAAATACTTAAAATAGTGAAATATTTTTAGAGCATTATGCAGATAACAATCACACCTTCTATCCTTATTTTCCAAAAATCTCAGTCTTTTACAGAGTGTCAAAAATCTTTTGTCAGTAGCAGTTAAAGTCACTGGACTTTGAGGTGGAGTGGTGTGCAGGTACAGCACCAGCGAATGTATGAATGCAGCTGAAATTTTACTTCAAAAAGGATCATTCCTGAAATTGTAGCCAAAGCAATAAATCTAGGTAACAGCTGAGCAGTGAGCAACTGAGGTAAGGACGGTCCATCATCTATCAGAAGAGTTCCTCGCCTATCCTTAGATCCTTGCATAGTTTTACAGATCTCAGAAATTATATTCTAGTTCAAAACAAGAGTTTGAGAGGCCCATGTAAATTCAGTTCTCTTACATTTCAAGTGTTCACAAATTCACAAACTCTTTCTTCTGGTCACCTTTTATAGTCTTTCCAGCTCTTCATTTAAGTCTGGGAACATCTCAGTTTTGTTTCAGTCTTTCCTTTTCTCTCCCAGCTGTTACATTCCTTTCTTTATCTTTCCGGTCACTTTTTCCTCAGCTCTCCTTATCGCTTTCTATTCTGTCTAGGGAGTCTTAAACCACATGATGAAAGATTCTCTTCTTATTGCTTTATTATTTTTTAATAATTGTACTTGATGAGAAGTAACTGACATTCATGCCAGCTGCAAGCTGCTTGGCCTACGTAGTACTGTGTCCAATGAGCCAAGCAGCCTGGAGATAGGTGTGAATACAGGTGCAAAAGATGCAGAAATTAAAATATAAAATCGAACTGAAGGTTCTGGTACTTTCCATCTTTAAGTAGAATTGGCCAGATTTTGTGTTCATCTTTCCAGCTGCATGATTGTTGTGGCACTCCTTCTGCAAACAGCACTTTCATACATAAAAGTCCATTTTTTTCAGCTGCTTGGACTACAGGACTTTTTTTCTCACACAGTAGACTGAGCGGTTTGGTCAGTACCAAGTATTTTCCCTACCAGAACCTAATTTGCTTCCTTTCATTTTTTCATAAAGCAGCAGCCCAAAATACATTGCATTTCAGGAAGCTGCAGAGAGATGTGTTTATGGCTTTTTTTCCCTTCATGTTGGCAGGAAGGGGAAAGAATGCAAAGTTTTACACTGTGAATATTTATGGAAAAAAAATTGGGTTTATTTCTTCAGCAGAACTGAAAGCTAATTTAAACCCTGGTGCATGTGTTATACAATTCTGGGATAGAATTCAGCAATTAAGAAGTTCTTTCTTATTCAGGTTAGCCAATACACGTTTGCAATGTGCAGTTACAGAGAAAAGAAGTCTGAGCCTCAGGAACTGATGCAACTCGAAGGGTACACTGTGGATTATACAGCTCCTCACACAGGTATTTTTCATGATTTTGAAGTACAGTATGTTTTTGTAAAACAGCTGATTCAATGCGTTCATTTTGATCTAGCAGCAAAAAACCCAAGGTTCTTTTTTTCAGCATCTGAAGGTTTTGTAATTATTCCTCTATGATTTTGTAGTGTGAAAAAATCATGGTTTTAGAAAGAAGCTTGTTGTATGAAGAACTTACACTAATGATGCCTGAAACATTGTAAGACCACATACGATACAAGGAAAAAATTAAGAATTCTAGACAGTCTGTCCCTTTTCTCTCTCTTTTTGATGGTGGAACCATGTGTCAGAGTACTGTGCAGCATATTCATAAATGATTTAGAAAAGAATGAATGATGACAGTGCTTGCTAAAGACAAATTACTCAGATTAATCAAAAATAAATTTTGAGAGAAAAATCTACACAAGTTCATATTAAAATGGCAGAGGGAAATCAAAATTACACAAGTAGAGAAAAACAATTCTACCTATACAGTGCAGGGTTATGAATTTAAGAGACTTCTAAAATATTGAAGATTGATCTTCAAAAACATTGGCTCAATGTTTAGCATAATTGAGAAGGCAAACAATGCTCAGAAGGTGTTTGGAAAGCCAAAATAATGTTGTTATAAAAAAATCCCCAGTGCAGGCACATTGACTGGTGTGTGCTGTTCTGATTATGCGCTCTCAGAACAGAACACTAGAATGAGAAAAAGGTACCAAGGAAAGAGCAGAAGCACCGATAAGAGATACGAAGCTGCCTCTGTTCAAGAAGAAATGAAGTTAATGGGGAGTTCCAGCTGAGAAAATGATGCTGAGGAGAAAGATTTGTTAGAGAAATGAAAATAGCATATGATACAGAGAAGATGAATAAGAAATAAAATGAAATTGAATTGGGAATGGAATTAGGGAAATATTTTCTCCTGTGACTTCTATATTTACTCTACTTATATGTTACTTCCATGTATTCCATTTGATCCTTATAGCTCTATATTTTATCATATTTCTAGGACCTAAATACCAATAAAATGTTTTAACACCCACTCCCCTGCCCACACACACTGAGGAAAACCAGTAATATAATAAACGTTGCTGGTGATTTAGAAGTAACTTGTATTTATTAAGATTACCTTTCTATTTGCTGCTCCAGGTCTTCAGGGTGGTCGAATGTTTTTCAATGCTGTTAAAGAAGGCGATACCGTGATATTTGCGAGTGACGATGAGCAAGATAGAATACTCTGGGTTCAAGCTATGTACAGAGCCACAGGTCAATCATATAAGCCTGTTCCTGCAAGTCAAGCTCAGAAGATGAATCCTAAAGGAGGAAATGTCAACACAGATATATCCCCACTTTGTAAGCTGGCTTTCTTTTATTTTGTGGCTTTGGTTTTGGTTTTAGTTGGTAAAATATGTAGCACCTCCCTCAGTGAAGTTTAATTAAGGAGAACTCATTCACCAGGGAAATGTGCCTAGCAGTTTGTTGTTAGCCAGAAGCTCTTTAGCTCATGTTATTATTACCAGCCAGGGAAATCCTGACTTGCAGGTCATTATTTTTATTATAATCCACGAAAATACAGCAATTAGCTTCATATTCATTACAGTTGACCCCCATATTACCATGGAGATGGTGTTTGGTTTACATTATATTTTTCGGCAGCCAGACAGTGTAGTGTTGAATAGAAAATCACCAATCTATTCTCACAATTTTATAGATTTAGGTCAGCTTTATCATACATTGTATGTATTAGTGATCTAAGAATTGCACTGCAGACAGTATGATGGGAGCTGAAAAGCACTAGATGGGCTGCTGGATTTTTGCACCCTTCAGTGTAATATTAAACTACATATAAAAATTAATTTCTTTTAAATCAGGTTTAGGTTTTCCTCATCCTTCTTTAAGGAAAATACTGTTTCAAAGAAGATCAAGGTAGATAGCTTTTATTAACCATATCTTGAAATTGTCATACATCTCTAAAAGTATTCTCTCATGTAGATACCTGCACATAGGAAGCATATGTGATTTTTTTTGTTGTTTCAGCAGGTGAGGGGAGCAACTTTTCTATCCTATAAAACTAGTGCAATGCAAGGATTTCTGTAATAGCCATCAAATGTTTACATCATCATTGGACTGTATATAATAATTCTTCTTTATCATATATCTGTATATGTAGAGTGATAGAAGGGAGACACACATTCTAGACTCAGCTTGGTTTAATGTCTGAATTCTATAGCAGGTTGACCCCAAACCATTCTCCTCTGTCAGTCCTGCTATCACTTGGTCTCACAGCCTTCCATTCATCCTTGTTGTCCTATTAGAAGACAGTAAAATGTGCTCGTTGAACTCAGTAATGGTTACCTAAAATCCTGACTGAACTGTCAAGAACATTGGAAAAAACATGGTTTATCACACAAAAGCACTGACATCGGTTGAATTTTTATCTGAATCTATTTGGAAGGGTGAACTAACCATGCATCACGGGGAGTGCTAAGGTGAAGTATTTTGAGAATGTAAGTAACACTGCAAAAGCAAAAATGGGGCAACAGCTGGGGAGTGCTCACCTTTTCCCAGTTACCTGGATCTGGGCTGCGTACTGGGAGTTCATTCCGTTCCCCTCCTAACATTTCTATTTTGTGCACATCAGTTAGAAAGCACAAAAGAAGTGATTGTAGTCAGAAATAGCCAAGGAATCACTCCTTTCTTGGACACAGGGTTTACATGGAAGCGCGAGCAACTAGAAAACATTGACCACGAGGAGGGTTATAGGAAGAAAGAGGTACAAAGGACAATTGCAAGTTTGGATATACTGAAATTGGTTTTTTTGAGAGAAAATTACTGATAGTGGTAAGGAATTAAAAAACAAGACTGACCTGTCTTGATATTGCCTTAGACAGTTAGGGTGACTACAGTTCTTAGCTGGAAACCATATTAAAGATAAGCTTTGTCTTAAAGACAGTTTAAGGGAAGCTCAAAAGCCTCAAAATACAACATAGAAATCAAAACTCCATGGTTAAATTATTGTTTGCTTTTGGTTTTAATACACTTCAATGTTGGTATTTTATAAATAATTCATAGAATTCTTTGCAATAGAGTAACTTGTGAAATTTAACTTAATATGAGGTTTAGTTTTAAAGGAATCAATGTTTGACTGATTTCTGTAATACCTACAGTTCTTCCTACATGAGGAAAATTTTATTCTTTCTCTTTTGCACTTGAGGTAGAAATGAGCATAATGAAATGAACCAATTTTTAAGAAACTGCAAGAACTCAGGTTTACAGATATAACCTTAGATAATTTTCTGAGACTCCTGCTTCATTTACATATACTGTGCTGATTTTACTGGGGCACAATTTTACTCCTGAGAAGACTCTACACCTGTTGTTTTATCAGATTTGAATATGCTGTTTCACAAGAAGTTAATTTTGTTTCCCCTTAGAAAAATGTTTGTCCAAAGTTGAGAATATTTTATTTTTAATCAAGATATAACACTGAGTACTTGGGAGCTAGTGTATATATTAAATGAAATTAATTTCCTTTTTTTTTCTTCATTGTTATGATACATTTTTAGTATTAGGAAATACAGTTATTACTGGAGAATTCGTCAACTACTTTTTTATGTATCTTATTTTTCAATTAATACACCATGTAACCATTTCCAGCCAATGCAAAATCACATTGTTTTAGTTTTAAAAGTATGTCACACAACCCACCCTCCACATAAATAAAACAGAAAATAACTAGGTCTTTGCAAAAGAAATGTCGTTCAATAATATTCAAGCCTTGAAAGTCTGTTCTTACCTTCCTCATCCTTTAGGAAGGTAAGAAATTTAAATGTCTTCAAACAGCTGGAGATAGAGAAAACCAACTTAAGGAGACATGTTTCAACACTTTTTATATATTGTGTTTATAAATTACCTTCTGTAACCCTTAAATTCTTTTGATAGATAAGAAAAGCAACTGAAGACTCTCATTAAAGAAATTAAAACATCAGGTGATGATTAATATTTCACATACCTAGCTCTATTAAGGTTAATTTTTTGCTAGAAATAAATTCTAATATTTCCATTTTCTATTGCCTTCTAGACAAAATTCTGCCTTCCAAAGTTAATGTTACATTATTAGCTGAAAATGGCAACTTGTGAATGGGCAAGCATTTCATTTAATGTTTAACATTTTCAATCAAGTGATATATGTACATAACAATAAATGACACTTTGTTGTCACAGCTTCTACTGTTTTCTACATTCTCGAGTTCATTTAAGAGTTTTTGTAAGCTGTGGTAGAATTAATCCTGTGATCTATACCATGAACTCCCTTTGTGTAAAAGAAAGTAGTAGAAAGGAAGGAGTAAGAGACTTCTTTAGTATAAAAAAGGCTGTATTTCTTGCAGCTATTGGTGCCTTGTACCACATAAGATCATTCCTTGTACAAAAGAGTGCTTAAAATGGCACGAACAAGATCCAGCCACCTTGGAGCTGGATCAAAACAAACACATCCTGAACTCCTGAAAAGAATCTAGATGTGATTATAAGAAGACATCTAGAGTCTGACTGATCTTTACAGCAATTATCACAAATGCAGAAAATGGAAGTGTTGCTCTTGCCTGGGCACAGCAGCAGTACTCCAAAAGGCCAACCTGCAGCTGTCTTACTGATCTGACTGTGCCGTCTCTTCTTGTTGATGTATGGCGGTTTATCGTCATTCATGTAGGGCATTTAGAAGCAGCTTGATATTCTACACTACCAGTGAGGTAAAGACACATTTAAATGTGGCACTGGAATCAAACTACTATTGTACCAGTTCAAATTCTAAAATGAATACTAGCCAATTTTGTCGTTTCTAAGTAAAGCAATTTGGTACTGCACTTTTGTAGTATTAGGTCATTCCAAAAGGGAAGACAGGCTAATGTCAGCAATGATTAAGAAGAAGAGACTGCTCTTCAGTTTCACTATTCTGAATAAGCATGCTGTAATGCACAGGACAGAGTATTTAAGGATGCGTAATTGTAGAAAAACCAGAAGTTTCCCAAGGACATGAATGTTTCAGGGAAAGCGCCAATTAAAAACAGATTCATGTGAGTCACGTAAAGGTGCAGGAGGCGATCCCTTTATTAATGCGCAATGTATTAGGAGATCTATTCATACAGTTAGAAAGGCTGCTGAAGTGATGACCACTGTTAATAACTGGGTCATAACAAAAGAGTAACAGCAGCACATGAGGGGATTGTCATGTCTTAATGGAGCAACGCAAAGCCAAACATCATTCTGGTCCTACACCACCATGAGTTCAGAGGTGGTCTCTTTGTGAAAATACCTGCAAAGAGAGGAGAGAGACAGACAGATGCTGGGAAACCAAGTTAGGTGAGGAATCATTTGATCTGAGATGTATTGTTTTCCTCATCTCTCTTTTGGAATGATGTCACTTATCAAAACAGCTCACAAAAGGAAAATAATTCGAGATTTTCCAGAAACAAATTGTAACAGTTGTCATAAAAATGCTGTTTAGAGCCCATGTACAAAACATCACATCCTATTTATTAAGTAGCAAGGGAGTAGCAAAAGGAGTCAAATACATAGGCTGTATGTTGCTATAACAAGACATCAATCCAATGACAGCAAAAGTTGAAGACGTGTCCAAATGAAACATCCATCTGACCAAAAGAGCACTACAGAGGAAACTTTTGTGGACATCTAAATCATCCAAGTGGAGCAGTCAGTGTTGTGTAATCAAGAAGAAAGTGCAGGAAATTTGCCAAATGAAGAAATGCTTTAGGATTAGTCATGAAAATATAACACTAATGTTTTCAGTCTACTTGGATATACCAACGATAAGTGCTATAAAATTTCTCTCCCTCTACTGGTTTAATGGTATGGGAATAAATTATGAAGTCCGTATTTCTTTTAAATGTTATTTGTATCACTGTCAATCTTTGAACTGGCTGCTTCAGAGGGTCTGTGGGAAAACCAGAATATGATTAATATTAAGGTACTGGTGTCATAATACATATAGACAAGATATACCACTGCTTAACGCTATGGTAGCGTTGGTCAGTTTTGGAATAATTGGTAGTGTTCTTGTAAAGCAATTCTTTTAAAATAGTTCTGATGTGTGTATCTGTATGTTCAGTTAATTAAATCTTTTAGAAACACACAGAAATAGAAGATTTTTTATTTTATTTGACATAGTTTTCTCAGCAGGTTTGGCATCTTCATATGCTTCATACACATTGCCACCTGGAAGAGTGGAGTAACTCCACCCTCCCTGCATGTTCCCCCATTCCCATTCCTTCTTTCCTCCAAC
>NW_010555910.1:8418-69855 GCF_000687285.1 Phaethon lepturus
TACCCCCATCTCCCTTTTAGAAAGAAAAGGTTAACACTGGCTTCCACCACAGTAGGCAGTCAGTGTCACCTTTATGCTCTCCTGTGCTACTCAGAAACATGCAAAAACCAACCAGTATCCTCTTCAAATCTGTCCTTCAGCAAAATAGTGGCAGTCCATCAGTGTGTTGTCCCCACCCTGGCCATCAGGCCATATGGGCCAGCTGCTTTCTCATATGCTGCCACTTTCTCTTCATCTGTTATTTCATTGTCTGGTATTTAAATGATAAGGTTCTGGGGGTTTAGATTGTCTTTTTGGCCTGTGTTTCTAAGCATGTAGCACTTTCGAGTCCCGGTCAATGATGGGGAGTTGAAATGTTCCCGATGTAAGCTGTCACTGTCTGTATGGAGTGGCACTTGAAGGAATGTAATGCATGTCTTGCCACTGTCTTTTGCAAAGAGCATGTGCACCTTCATCTTCATCCAACCAGTTCCAGCCTCTTCTGTGTCAGAGTCATAGTTCTTACCCTGTTGCTCCCAGTCTCTAAATCTTTTTAATCTCTACAATACAACATTTCTTGTCTCTACCTGCACTTCTTTCCTGCCTGCCTGAGTTAGTTCAAATTGCTTCCACGATGCTTAAACTCAAGCAGGGACTCACTGAGAGCCACAAAAGGGAGGAGGTCACCACTTTGCAAGGCCAGTTCCTGTAGTTCACCCTAGCACAGAGTAAATGCTACAGAAAACGTGTATTTGCTTCTGGGCTGGAATGGGGCAGAGATGATGCCTAGTGATTTGGTTATCACTAGGAACCACACAAGCATGTGCCATAAGCATGGGATTCTCAGTAGTCTTAATTCAGTCAACTCTACTGAGTCAGTGAGGATGTGATGATTTTTATAGCTTTTGCAGCTGAACTAAAATTGGAAGTTTCTTGCAAAGATGGCAAAAAGAATATTCAGGATGCTATTCTGCCAAAATTAATATCCTTGTCTAAAAGAACACACAAGAATTTGCTAAAACTCCTGCAATAGCTTTTGTAAGTTTTTGCCATGGTTTTAAAATATGTATATTTGTCCCGCCTTGATTCAAAAAAAGGACAGTTTTTTGGCTAACAGTTTCTGAAAGATTAAATAAATACGCAACCTGAAACAGACAGTCTAACATGGAAATAGCAGCCAAAACAATGAGTTTGACTTAGAGGCAACTTGAAAGCAGGATGTTGTGGTTTAACCCAGCAGGTAGCTGAAACAACCACACAGCTGTTCGCTCACCCCCCCAGAGGGATGCGGGAGAGAATTGGAAAAAAAGGTAAAACTCATGGATTGAGATAAAGACAGATTAATAGGACAGAAAAAAAAAGAATTATAATATGATAATAAGAATGATAAAAGAATATATAAGACAAGTGAGGTATAGCACAATTGCTCACCACCTGCTGACCAATGCCTAGTTAGTTCCCGAGCCGCAGCACCTCCCTGGCCAAGTCCCCCAGTTTATGTACTGGGCATGATGTTGTATGGTAGGGAATACCCCTTTGGCCAGCCTGGGTCAGCTGTCCTGGCCGTGCCCCCTCCCAGCTCCCTGGGCACCTCCCACCTTCTCACTGGCAGCCCAGCATGAAAAGCTGGACAGCCCTTGACTGCTCAGCAACAACTGAAAACATCAGTGTGTTATCAACATTATTTCCATCCCAAATCCAAAACACAGCACTATGCCAGCTATCAGGAAGAAAATTAACTCTATCCCAGCCAATATCGGGACACAGGACAACAAATTCCATTAAGGAAAGAAAATGAATTGTGAAAAAGCAGAAGTATTACTGTTTCAAAATTCTCCCCAAATATCTTCCCAATATTTCCAACGATTGAGAAAGTGTAGAGCATAAAGTGGAATTGTATTTTTTCCTAACTGTATATCAGAATGTAGCACTCTTTCTGTCTTTTGCATTTACATATAGCTTGAACAGGACATCTAAAGTTCATTTATGTAGGAATTTGAGAAATACAATCACTCTAAAAATTTTTAAATGTAGGGTGTTAAATAATTTTTAAGTCACAGTCATAGAACATTTATGAATTCTTCATAATCTTTGATCAGGTTCTTTTTTTTAAAAAAATGCATTTTTTTTTAAAAAGATTTACCAGTTATCTTGTATGCATATCATAACAGTAAAATAAACTGTAATGTATTACACTAGATCTATTTTTCTATTATCTCCTGCTTGCCTGCAGCTGGCAAAGGTAAGTTTTTAATTGTTTTTCTGTTGCTAGAATATATTCAGATCTTCTGTTACTATTTGACAGTGTTATTTTTCTGTAGAATGAAATCTAGCAAGTATATTTATCTTTAAATAAATATTTTTGCTTATTTTGCCCAAATTATGTAATAGCAGATTCTGCTTTCACAAGCTGCATTGTATTCAGTAGGTTACCTGATAGATTCAGATCATCTGGGTGCCCGTGTCAGAATGCTGAATCTGTTTCATTTGCAACATCCAGTCTCCTGATTTCAAAATACTTAATTACTTGTCAGTACTTACACAGATTTTCTTTTTAAAAAGGGGAATCTTTTATACTTTTGTGGTTAACCAGAGAAAAAAAATCAAGCCAGTTAATTTAAGGAAGATTCATCTGTCTATAGTTAGTACGTGAGACCAATGGCAGAAAGAAATACTTACCCTTTTTCTTTTCTGTCATCTGTCTTATTGCAAATAATGGCTCAATAAATCAGATATCTGTATAAGAAGGAAAACTTACAAGAAATGTAGAAACCAGTCACACATTAAACAGGTTGGGTTTGGAAAGCTTTTATCTGTGTGTGGATCTTTTTGGAAACTATAGATAACTTCACATTGTACTTTAGTACTTTCAGTAATGTAGCTGTGTTGATATCAGTTGTTTGTCTTTGAATTCATGTGTTTAAATACATTTAAATTGTACTATTTAAGAGCGAGCATTTCATGCACCTATGTCAAAAATAGGAGCTAAGTTTGTCATTAATGATAGGCTAGTCTAATGCTTATGGAAATATTGTTAAGCTGTGTAATCACATATGCTACTGATCCTTAAACCATTAAAAATATATGCTGCTGTTTCTCTGTGATGATGGTCTCATACCTTACGCCATTGATGTATTGTCATACTGTTTATTTGCTACATCCACCTTGGTGAAATCTGTCACATGGATGTGACTCTTGCTTTGACAGTGCAAAGCCAAGTGATATGAATTAGTTTCTGCATCTTTCCAGGATGTGATGCTGCAGATCCTTCAGCTTGAATTAAATAATTCTCCCATCTACAAATACAGCTGAAAGTTGGACTTGACATGGATCAATATGATCTGGGGCTAAATTTCTAAATGTGACTGATTATGTTAGCATCATGCCCACAGATCAATATTGAGTTTTATTATGAACCTGACTCTATAATTGGGTTTAATCAATAAACTTTTGTCTCCTTTTCTTTAGAAATTTTAGTTTTGTACTATGCACGTTTTCAAAATTGCATTTAGGATACACTTAGATCTATACTTTTCTAGTAATGAATATAAAAAGACTTAGGTTTGAATTTAAAGGAACAAAGACCTAAGGCCCTATTGAAAGGGGAAGTCAATTTTTAAGTTGATAGGACTGTTCACCCCGGTACAGTCTATAGAATCCAAGACAGCTAATGTGCTAATACATAACTAGTCCTTTTGGGCACTGTAAGGCTTTTTCTGTCCATACTTGATAGATAATTCACATTGAGGACTTTGACAAAACATAGCATTAATGAAAGCAATCACTAGAGCTTCTCTTTTGATAAACCCGCGGGGTTTAAAGGCGTTGAAAGATGCAATCTGTGAAGAACAATAAATTTGGGCCTTTGATTGAAGTGCCATTTGGGATGGTATGTTTTCTCGATGTATTTACACAAAAATGCTGCTCCCTTTTTCACTACTCTTTGCTGGAAGGTTGAAGGAGCTCTTTGCCATTACTACATTAAGGTTTGTCTCATTAAAAGCTGAGTACAAAAAGAGGCTGGAAATGACCTAGCTGAAGCCAGTGTGTTCATTTCTGCTCCAGTTTGCCATTTGAGAAGTAAGCTTCAAGCCATGGTGAATATTTCTATGAGCAGTACTTTGATCTGCAGGAAAGATGCTCTTTCTTATCTGAAGCAATAAATGCATAAACCTTTCACTTTTTTGCAATGGAGGGAAGGATATTTATTTGGGTATTTTTCTAAAATTAGGCAGAGAGTCACACACAGGAAATCATAGAACACATTTTTTTCGTACTTATAATGTTGTTTAGTAAATTATAACATTTGAAAAGCTCCACTAGAAAACCATGCTTTAGGAATTATTTTAATGTACTATGTTGTATTTTCCCATAGCTTTTCTAAATTTTGTTTAATCTGTCAGTGGGTAGCAACTTATTTTTTTTTCACTGTTACACTCCATAGATTGGTATGATAGAAAAATAATTCAGTAATATTATTTTCAGATTAAAAAACAAGATTCTATAATAAGTCTCCTGCAAGCATCTACATATGTAACTTGTTTCTTTGAAATCTTTTCACAAAAGTTTATATATTGAGATTTTACGTACCATGTATACCGTTGTATTTGTAAATCTGCACACACACTCACGTGTATTGTTCTGCACATTTTTCCTTTGTATGAACAGATACAGACCGTGGTCAGAAACATGGCATGGATGAGTTTATTTCTGCTAATCCCTGCAAATTTGACCATGCTTCCCTCTTTAGACTGCTTCAGAGGCAGACCTTGGATCACAGATTGAATGACTCCTATTCTTGTTTGGTGAGTACTGGCTGGAAGATAGATATAAAGAAGTGAGAAATAGTTGTTACAAAGTAGTCCTTTCTTCCTAGTTCATTCAATAGCTGCAGTTGTAGTTGGAATAAAGGGTCCAATCGATTGGTTTCAAATTTGAAAATTATACACTTGCAAGCTGCTGCTGTTCCACTCAGTAGAAAGCAGAGAGACCCAAACTGTCTCTGATTTTATCAGCTGAAATTTATCATGTCCTCTGTGGAGGTTTGAATAAAAACAGAAGGTTTTGCTAATGATAGGAGCTCCTGTGGTAGGATTTACTGACACCTGTACGGGCATTTTAAGGTACAAATGTAGTCGCCTCATGTCAGACGTTTTCACCTATCTTGTAGTTCTTCCTTCCACTGTGGTGTGAAGAAGGGCAAACGCCAAAAGAAGAGAGGCAGAACCACAGGCAGTAGAGATTTATGGACCTATAAGTATTACCTGAATTGCAAATAACAAATGGGAATATAATTATTAATCAAAAACAAGTAAATGTGATCTCTGTATCAAAATGAATGTTGTTCACATTCAAAGATAACATAGTGGCATAGCGTGCTTCTGTATTTGTAGCTGCAGTTTCCTACATAACGTTTTCTGTTCTTTGCTTTGTGGGACTGGGAGTTTAGGATGGGGCTGCTTCTGATTTTGTTTTCAGTAGGGAAGACCCACAGCAATCTTGTGGAAGTCCATCAGATTGTACACTCTTGTTAAACAGGTTTGTGTGGCTTTATTTCTCACTCAGTATAGCATCTGAAACAGTGATCTCTCGCGAAGGACCTAAAATGCTTCATAGCACTTCTTTTTTTTTCACTTTACCATCCCAACAGCAAGAAAAAAGGATAACTTTTTTATACTTCTTTTTTCTGTTGGTCTGACCAGTCATACAATACAAAGATAATGAGGGGGGGGTTAAGTTTGTTTGCAAGTGTAAAAAGGGGGAAAAAATTATTTGATGACAGTTGCTTCCTTTTTAAAATGCTACCTGATAAGTATGTATAGAAAAAGTTAAAGGACTCATTTTCTGTCTGTGGGCTGCACAATGAATCAAAGAAGAGGCCCGAAGGTACATCTGTACAAAGTAATTGGCACTCAAAGAGAAAATGGGTAGCTTTCTAACAGTGCATTGGGGTCAAAATCTTTTTTTATAATAATAATATAGTAAGACACTTAATATAACCTTGAAATCAGGAACTTTTAGAAGAGGTTAGGTGAAATACACAGTGCTATAGCAACCGTAAAGCAGATGCATTTCTTATTGTTCTTTTTAAAATTCACCTTTTAGGAAGTAGAATGGGTGATCATTTTTTGTTAAATTGCATATTTAAATACATTTTTTAATTTAGAAAATTGTGAATGTCAAGATAGCAATAGAATACATGAACATAAAAGTGTGATTACTTTTTTCCTGATTAGCTCACTTCCTATCATATTTAGAAAAAATTCATCCCTTTATTTTCAATAAATATAGAGTAACCACACATACATTTGTAAAAATAAAAAATATGTAAGCACAGTTCTATATTAAATTGCTATATGATCAAAACGACTTTAATTTTACATTTTCCTAGGTATTAGGGAGCTTCTTTTTCTCCCCTTTTTTTTTCAGTTTTACAATAAAAAATATGTAGTTATCTAATACGCTGTAGCATAGAGCTGTTATATGTGACAGATGTATGGTGTGGAGTTGGACAAGGGCAAGGAAAGCACATGTGTATGAAAACGATCACACTAAAACAGATCTCTTACAGTGACTGAAGTTAAAGCAATGAGTTCTTTTAAAATTTTTATTCTTGTCACAATTTCCTCCTATGAGAACATACAGAAGTTTTAATGATTCTTTCCTTTTGTACTGCTAGGCATTGGCATGCTTCATTTTTTCATGTTTTTCAGAAAAATGTAGAGAGATGTCAGTGACAATGACTTGGGCAATGTATTGGCAGAATATCAGTCACCATAACCACTGTTCATTATATTTAGGGAAAGGTACATATTATTGCAGAAATTCAGTTAAAATCCCTTTTATTTCTTCTTTCAATGGAATACCATATTTTCTTGTAAACACCATGTAAACTACATGAGCCATTGCTACATCACTGGATATTAGTTTAAAACACTGAGTACTGTTCTGGGTGCTGTAATAAAGCTAAGTGTTCTCTAGAAACAGCTGAAGCTCTTTAGAGGCAGTGGAAACATTGACTTCAGAGAAATGAATTAGGAAGAAACAAATTTATGAAATAGCTCTGAGGTGTTCTTGTTTGCAAATAATACGTTAAATTCAAGAGTTGGGAGATAACATAAAATTTAAATTCTGTCTCGTGCAAGTCTTTTGGTAAAGTTAAAACACAGATGATTTAAACCTGATGTGAATATATTTTAAAGTATTGTTTAATAGTATTTTTGCTGATATTTTGTAGAAATACTAAACATCCGAGCTTGCAGAAGTATGCACAAGCAATAGGGAAATATGGTCTTTAGATGCTAAACTGATATTATAAATTCATTACTTGCAAAATCATTTTTGAAATTATTAAGTTACTGCTTATCCACGTTATTTGTATATTTGAGTTTGGGTGTTCTTCAGTATCTCTTAATAATTTGGTAGGGTTGATCAGAGGGCTATATCACCACAATTAAGAAACGAACAAAGAAAAAAGCTTATTTATAACAGCTATGCAGTAGCTGTGGTTTCCCAAGGTTTATGTTTTTCTTCCTGCTGCTTTTTGGAAGCTCACTGTGCTATCTTTTTTTCGTATTGGGAAGCAAGGCAATGAAGGCTCTTCTGTTTTACATTTCTACATCAAGAATCAATTATGGTTTTTACACTCTAGATTCACTCAAGAACTCTTTATATGGTGAGAAGGAGTTTGTACTTTGTTCCTGTCGGTGTCAGGGTTATGCTGTTCTGGTCTCATCCAACCTGTGCCCAAATAAACCCCCGGTATGCCCCAGAATATCTAATTATTATTTAAGGTCAAATCATACTGATCTTACTCAGATGGCTTTTAACAAAGTACCTAGCTTTGCATCTCTTTACTAGTATACGTTGTTAAAAAGTTATTAAAAGTTCACACATTACATAAGAAACAGGGTAAATGGTCAAATTGTGGTTGTCTTGCATTAAAGTTGTGACCACATGGAACTGACCATCTAGCAACTGTGGTTTAACTTTCGATGTTAATGCCCCTCACCGTTACTCAAATGTTCTCTCATACCTTACAATTAATTACTTTAATGAAATGAATTATTTTGAAGTGATAGTTTATATTAGGTTTTGATAGAATTGAATCTGTACCAGCCTTTGGATGTATTAACATGTTTTTGTAAACCATATATTTCGTAGTAGTGGTAACTCAGAACTGCAAATAGTTTCCTGGCATGTATTCCTTTCAGCGAGAGGGCTATTGTTGGATCTAGCTTCTGGTGCCATCAGCATTAGTCAAATATAAATCATTCTAGTATAAAAAGTTTATGTAACGCACATAAAAATATATGCTTCTGTTCTTTGTTTGATTTAAAAGCTGTGAGTTGGAAAACAAATCTCAAAATGCTGTGGGTTTTTTTGCTTTTCTCTTCCAGGGTTGGTTTAGCCCAGGTCAAGTCTTCGTATTAGACGAATACTGTGCTCGCTATGGAGTGAGAGGCTGTCACCGCCATCTGTGCTATCTCAATGAATTGATTGAACATTCAGAAAATGGTTCTGTCATTGATCCAACCTTGCTCCACTACAGTTTTGCGTTTTGTGCTTCTCATGTTCATGGCAACAGGTAATTTAATGGTATTTTTTTAAATTCATAGCCTTAGGATGAAGCAAAAGTATTTATAGGCCCTTGCATTCACCAGGCAGGGAAGTTGCATGCAACAGAAATCAGTTCATTAAAGTTTCTTCAGAGGTATCGGAGGGTCTCTACAGATTACTATTTAAAAAAAAAAAAAAAAACTCCTTTCAATTTGTACTGTCTTAATGCAATATGTTTCCTTGGGCATTGTATAGACAGTCTGATTCAAGGCTGAAGGATATCATCCTGTTAAAAAGGTAGTCTTCTGCATTCTGCATTTGTGTTGTGTTAGTGCATGGTGTTTCCAGTGAACATTTTGAACAATTTTGCACTTTAAGGGAAGCTCTGACTCTTTTTCTACAGTCTGTAGCTCAGCAACTACTCATACTATACTGAGTTCTTCTGGCTGTGCTACCACAGATAGAAATAACATACATTGGGAATGTGGTGTGACCCACAGCCAGGAAGAGCTAGGATACTTCTGGAATTCTTTCCACTAAAGGGGTAGGCTGCTTCAGGAGCTGTTGGTCACAGTCATCCTCTTGGGATGATGTC
Organism: Phaethon lepturus; assembly: GCF_000687285.1. Taxonomy (NCBI): domain Eukaryota; kingdom Metazoa; phylum Chordata; class Aves; order Phaethontiformes; family Phaethontidae; genus Phaethon; species Phaethon lepturus. The sequence goes on from NW_010555910.1 coordinate 17,552, forward strand.
TTCCTTCCACTTGCAAGTGAAAGACTTGGAAAAATTAAGTTGTTGCTTTGCTGTGCTAAGCACATTCTTTAAAAAGAAGCTTTTGCTTCATCTGGGTCTTATCCCAAATTGTGAGAGAACTAGCTCTGCTATTGGACAGCAGGTATTGGAGATAGGATCATTGCATGGCTCAGGTTGGAAGGGACCTCAGGAGGTCTCTAGACCAACCTCCTGCTTGAAGCAGGGTCAGTTGTGAAGTCAGACCAGGTTGCTCAGGGCTTTATCCAGTCAGGTCTTTACCCAGTTTGAAACTGTCTTATTTCAGTGTCGTTATATTCATTGTCTCTTGTCAACCTCCCAGTAGCAGCTGGGAGACCCCCTAGACACCTCCTATTCTCCAGGCTGAACAAGCCCAGCTCCCTCAGCCTTTCCTCAGAGCAAGTGCTCTGGCCTCTGACTATCATGGTGGCCCTTCACTGAACTCGCTTTAGTTTATCCATGTCTTCCTTGTACTGGAGTGGGGAGTGGGACAGGCAGTCTATCAAATTATAGGACAACATGCATTTATACCCTACTGTGCACACTAGATTTGTAGACTGCTGTAGGAAGTATGTTTGAAAAGTTAAAAAATAACAGGGAAAAGCCAATGGATCTCCTCCCCTCAACTGATCGAATCCTACCACTAGGAGAAAACCTACTCACAGTCCCAAAAAGCGATTACTGTGATGCAGTCAGTAAATCCCCAAAACTGAATCCTGATAGGGATCAAGGGAGAGAGGTTTTCTTCCCAACGTGTATGCTTATATTGCCTTGCAACCAGTCAGTCACAGAGGCTCTTTTACTTATCCTCGAGCCAGTGAAGAAGGGACAATCCTTAAAAAAGGATATTGTTTCCTTCATTGGCTCAGACAAAGCCTCATCTGTGAGAACAGGAGCTGGGCATTTGTGACCTGAGTGATTTGATAGTGGGAGATTAACATTATGTAATCCTTGATAATAATATCCAAAATGAAAATGTTTTTGAATGTGCCTGAAATACTCTCAAGAATTTTAACGTTCATACCGGTAAGTTAGGAGATTTTCTGGCTTTTATTTGGTAACCTATTCTCTGTAAAAGCATGCTTCTTTTGTCAGTTCTTGAAGGACCTGACACATTCGTATTTCCCATTGAGTCTAAGTCTTTGTTGTTTCTAGCCTTTTTATTACTGGTTTCAACCTAACAAGACAAATATACAGTGATAATTGCTCAAACTTATTTCAAGAATTCAAAAGAAAGGTAGATACATTTCTTTTTATTTCATAATTTAAGTGAAGGACAACAGTGCGTGCAGTGCATGAAAATATCTCAGGGAGCACATCATTTACACAGTGGTAAGCACTCTGTATTCTGTCTATTCCTTCTGTACAGATATTATCTGAATAGCATTATGAGTGTTTTAGGAATAAAAGAAGTGTTGAACAGAGAGGGTCTGACTAGAACTGAGATATTGTAAAAAGGAAGAAAAAAGAAACATGAAGAAAGAAGAAAAGTAAGTCAAGGACAGAAGCAGACACACTCACTAAGGATGACAGACACACATATACACACATAATACATCCACTCATTCATCTGCTGCAGCACTAAGAAATAGTAAAAAGGAAAAAAGAATTTCACATACAATGCATGACAGGCCAAAGTTCTAGGCTGATCCCTGGCGTTATACATCTTAGTTTTATAAGTCAGGCTGAGAATTAGAAAGACCACAGAACAAAGAGCTTTATACTCTGGGCATAATGTATTCAATTTATATTTCACCTGTGCTTCACAGAGGGATCTTAGACCTTCCACTAGCCTGAGAAAGATCATCAAAAATGATCTTGAAGTCAGGTGGTGGAGGAGCATGTAGAAATGCAGCCATATCTGTAGTTCAAATTATCAGTTTCTTTTAGGCATGCATTTTAGAGTAGCAGGCAATCTAGTGACATCAGTCAAATGGTCAGATAAAGGTGTCACTCACCTTCATTTCTGGTAGTCCGGTGAGGAGAAACTCAAGCACAAATCAGAGCAAATCTACAAAATATACCGGGGCCATGCCAGGACATATGCTGAGCACACCACTGGCTACATCTGATTTGCTAAATAAAACTGGTGAGGAAGCTGTCTCATACGATGGACCCCAACTGGCCATTAGTCATAGGCACTCTAAGATCCCAGGCATGATTGTGGGATTGTGTGTACTGAATGCTGCTCCCAGTAAACACTATGAACAAGGCTGAATCAGCTTTGGCTCTTTCTACCCTTCATATGTCTCCAGAACTCTTCTGTCAGATTTTGAACCCTCGGGTATCCCCTGTGCTCTTTTGCTGCACCTTAGGACTCGAAATATGAACTCTGTTTCATGCTGCAGGCTGCAATGCTCTTGCAGGCTGTAACACAATAGCCATGGTTTTATTTCAAAACACTTGGAATAAACACATAAAAGTGAATTGTCCTAAAGATTCAGGGACATTGTGGAGCACTGAGGAGACCTGAACTGAGCTCTGGTGTAGGCTGTATGCCGTAGACAGAAGATACAGGTGACAAGTTCTGACAGAGTTATCAAGCATTCACGCACTTAGGGTGTCTCCTATGCCAGTGTTGCTTTGGGAACAGAATTGTTGATGTAGGGTCGAGCACCATGTGCTGAGTCCTAGACAGAGGAATTCAAGCCTCATTTGTGCCTTTCCTTTCCCAGTGAGAAGAGCGTTACGACTGGGCTAACAAACTGCTTATGCAGAAAAGTTATTTCTGCTTTTGTGGAGGACATTCTCTTCCTAAATAGCCAAAAAGCAAAATATTTTAGTAGAAGAGTAGCCTTGCTGAGTGTTTAAACAAAAACACATCCTTGTTTCTGAATCAGGTGATTCCTTTTCCTGAAGTAAATGAAATCAGCTTTCGTTGGCTGTGCTTCTGGTGCTATGTAACTTTACAGTAGCATCTCTTTTGGATCCTTTTCACAATGTTTTTCTTCTGAAATGTTCCACTATATGGAATTGTGAACTTTTCACACTGCAATTACGCATACACTTGTGTATCTCTGGTGAAAGTGAAATAGGCAGAACAAGAAACTATAGGATATTTCTGAATGCTGACATTTCAGTCTAAACAGTCCAGGTAGGAGCTATTGTTTTCTTCCCCATCATGTTCACTTTTGTCTACTTTTCATGCTGTGACTTCTATTCAGTCCCTCTTGTCTGAAATGGATGCTGGTGGGTATCACATGAAGTGCAAAGTGACTTCCTTCCACCTGCTGAGTTATAGACGGAATTGAAAAATTCAAAATTCAAGCATATTCCCTGGTTCCACCTTTTTCTATTCAGAAAGGAAGCTGATTTATTGGAAGTTCATATATGAGAAGTGAAGGTGAAAGTAATGCTACAAAAATCAATTTATAACCAAAGATAAATAGTTTCTTTCTGCCTTCATTTTGAAATAAGCTCATACGTGTTTGCATAGAAGAACAGTCATATTGAGTCAGGGTTCTTCTAAGCCAGTCAGTCATTTCTCTCCAGTGTTGACCTGCTTGGAGTAAGAGAAGGGCAAGCATATGCAATATTGCCTCTTAGTGCTCTTTCAGTCTCCAACTCTTTGCAGAGTTGGCTGTTTGGTAACCTGGAGTGAGTCTCTGTTTCAGATACTTGTCCGTTGCATCCCTGAACCTGCATAAGCCCTTTGCACCCTCAACACCCTCAGCAGAAAGTTCCACAACTCAACCTCCTCTTGCTTGAAGAACTCTTGCTTTGAACCGGACTCCTCCACATCTCATTTCATTTTCTGTTGCTGTTGGATGAGATGGAGGAGAGACACAAAAAAAAAAAAAAAAAAAAATTCCTTCTCTGTTGTCTCTTTGCTATATAAGATGCAAGAAGTATGAGTGAACCATGCATTGATTACACTGGATGGATGTTTTCTGCTAATTCATTATCCTTTTCTGGTAATTCCCAATATTGATTTGGTTCTTTGACTGCTACTGAACAGGGACAGTTTCATGACATTATCCATCATAACACCAAGATTCTCTGTCCTGAAGAGCAACTGATTTTTCCTTACAGTTATCTACCTTGATCATCGTTTGCTGTTTTATTGCTACGTGATTTCATAAGGTCCTTCTGGAATTCCACACTATGCTACATAACTGTCATTACAATTACATTTGCTTGCCAGGTCATTTATGAATACTGTAAAATAACACAGGTCTTAGCACAGATCCCTGCAGAACTCTACCGATAACTTACCTTCGCTGCAGGTACTCACCATGTATTCCCACTCTCTCTTTTTTCACTGTAAATGTAAGGACTTTCACTCTTACTCAGTGGCTGCTTAATTGCCTTAAAAGCTTTTGGTTAGGGACTCTGACAAAAGATTTTTGGATATCCAGGTACATTGTATCAGTCAGGTCAATCATCCACCTGTTGTTGATCCCATTAGAGGACTTCAAGATCAGAAGGTAAGATTTCTCTGCCTTATGGCTTCAAAGACATACAGACTTCTTCACAATCAATATTTACCCAATTTTCTTTAATTTTATCCTTAAATATCCTTACATTATAGTTCCTTCTGATTTTCTGGGATGTATGTAATGCTTAATGACCTGTAGCATTACACTGCAGCATACCCCCTACCTCCCCTGGAGACTTCTGATTTTTAAATTGATCTCGCATTCTTCAGCACCCATTCCTTAGGAGGAAGGCAGTTCTCGGTGAGAACTTTCACACAATGATAGGTAATTCAGTTCCAGCCCTGGCAACTTACTGCTGTTCATTCTAATTTGTTCCATAAGCTTTTTGGACAGATTCTGTGCTGAAAATAAAGATCTTTCTTCTGTGAACAAAGAAGTGTTCCAGCACAGGAGTCGTCTTAATTTCCTTCATAATAAACACCAGTGCAAATAATTCAGTTCATGTATCTGTAATAGCCTTGCCCTCTCTGAGATGTCCTTTCAGATCCTTGCCATTATTTGGCACTGTACACTCTCCAATAGGCTTCTTGTTCCTGTTATGCTTGGAGGAAATATCTTAAAGTGGAGTAAATGAACACATAGAAGAAATGAAACTATGGAAACTTTGGAGAGTACTATGCCTTCATATATTTCTTTTCATTTTTCAATGTTTTGTGATAAGAACCATTTGTTGCAATTTTACACTTTGTGTCAAGTGATAAAAGAATGTTCAGAGAAATCATCCCTTTCAAATCTGGGACAAGAAACTTTGTAAAAATAAGGAAATTAATATCATTACATTGCTCTGTCTCTTCTAATCATTTTTTGTGGCACTTCTGAATAGGTATTTCCTTCTGACTAAATTAACTCTAGAGTTAAAGTAAGGTTGTCTGTATCTTGCTGGTTTCTCCTTCATTTATACCTTTTATAAACACTACCTAACAAGATTTAATCTAAAATTCCAGAGTGTTAGTAGTTTCTACCGTTTATCTGCACATAGTCACCATCTGATATGAAAGGTTTTGTCCAGTTGATCTCTTCCCGGAAGCGTTATGTTTTTATATGTATAATCTTGTATATAAAAATATTTGAATAGCATGTAGGCTGCTTTTTAGATGGTTTTCCCAAGAAACCGTTGCTAGCAGGATTTTGTGGAACCTTTCAGTTTTAAGCAGTTGAAAATGCTTCCTCTTTCTACTCTGCTTCTTATTCACTCTCAACCCCACATGTTCTCTGTTGTATTGATAGCAGGTGCAAGGTCTTCTTTCACTGGTTTTTAATGGCATTTGGGCCTTCTGCTTTAATCTTAGATCTGTTCCAAGGCTGTCCAACAGCTGGAGGAAGGAGCCTGAGATCCCTTACAGTGTGGTTGTTTAGGGAAGTGCATTACCTCAGAAGTTACATTCCATCAGTCTGCCAGCATCTTATATGAATTCTCATGTTTGATACAGCATCTAGAGACTTAACAAGAGTCTTTTGGTTTTGTAGTTTGTCTCATTTTTCTATCAGTCCTCTATAATGAAAATGGTGAGAGTGTATTTCTCGTACTCAAAAGCGTGTTTTTATTCAGAAGTCATCTTAACAGTCACCATTTCCCCAGAATAATGGAATGAGAATATACACCTTTTAGGATTGATGTGCTATGTGAGTTTGTGCTTCTAGATGAGAAGCAGTGTTCTCTCAGAACTGGAAAAACTAGTTGATCTTTGGACATTTATATCCCTTTTCTTCAAGTGAATGTAATCTTCCCTTTTCTGAGGCTCATTGGGCAATGCTGAAAATAGAACTTCTTCACTAGGTCTTTCAGTTTTATGTACTGCCTTGTGCCAAGCATCTTGCATTATCCAGCTCATCCTTCATGTTTGGAAGCTGATCATCTCCAAGGTATATTGAGCACAGAGGAAGGTAAACCTTCTTTAATTTAATCTGTATTCTCCTTTTTAAATTGTTACCTTATGAGCATCATACCCCCAAGCCTCTGATGTGAGGCCTCTCTAAATAGTTACGTTTGGAGTTCTTTTAATTAATGTTGTTCAATTAGTGACAGAGCTTTCTATATTACTGTTAACCTCATTTACTGATTTATTTAGTGATTTATTTACTGTTGTAAATAGCCACAAGAAAGTTATGGGTAGCGTTCTCCTGAGTTCAAAGGTAGAAGCAAAGTTCTTCACCTTATTGCAGGTACTAAGTGAACCCATGTTGACCTCACCTTTGGTTTAAGGAAGGATACTGTCCTGTGTTGGAAAGTGCTAATAACTATAATAATGTTATAATAAAATGCGTCCTCACTACAATATTATCAGAGGCATATTTTTTAACATATCAAAATAATTCTGCTTCTGAAAAGCCTCTGAGAAATTGTCAATAGAAAATTAATCACAATTCACACATTATTAAGAAATATTAGAACAAAGTTCTGCATATTTAAGATGATACTTGTCCTTTTAGGCAATGAAGGAACAGTTAATGCTATTACGTACTCTCACCTGCCCTAAACATTATACATTGTTTTGTGATTAATTTCAACTGATTAATGCCCTTATACTTTGGGTAAAATGATATATTAATGCATGCTTCACTTTTCCATAGAAGGGCATTAATGAATCCCACCTAGAATATAACTTCATAAAATATCATTAAAATGAACCTGATTGATCATCTTAATCTGTTTTAGTGGCCTTCAAAATTGGTCTTTTTCATTCACTTGTGAAAAAGAGGGTGTGACCTGTAAGCAGATGTAGGATCAGCCTGAGAAATGCACACAGCAGAAGGCTCTATTGTGCCATTTTTTTGTCAGAATGTTTGAAGAATAGTTAATATAAACAACAAAATGCTCGGTCTTCAAGTGCCTGCTGGTTAAAGCTATGTTTAAATGCCACGTGATAATTTGCTCTCTTCATTTTCTGTTAATAAAAAGATGTCTGCTCTGCCTGCTTCTAAGCTAATAATGTAAATCACTGTTTTTCCTAGATTTGTCTAGCATAAACCATGGACTCTGCAAAAGCCCTAATTAATACAATTTTGTTTTAAAGGAAAATTTGGGTATTAAAGTCCTTGGATATCAAAGTCCTATAAATAGATAATAAAATCTCTACATCACAATTTGAAACAATTTAATCTTCAGTTTACTAAGAAACAAGAAGTCGAACTTTTATCTTGCTAATTTGAAAACTGTGACTGTTCTTTCATTTTGTTGTGCATCCTGCACTTAGAAAGCACTGAAGTCTTCTAAAACAATTTGTTTCTAGGAGCCAAGATGACATTTAAGTTTTGGGTTTGTTTTTCCTATGCTCTTGAAACGTAGTTTATTATATAAATGCCTTGAAGCAAGACCTTAGCTGAAGTATTTTTCTTGTATTTTGTTTTTCATTATAATTTCTTATCTTTCTCTGGCAGATTCTTTTGGTTAGCGTTAATGTTCTCATCTATGTGTGTGTGTACATTAGAATTATCAATCTGTGTATTCATCTCCTCATACTCATTTGTTTCCATGAGACACCAAAGCAATGGTCTATGTTTTTAATGAGGAAAGCTTATTGAAAAGACTTTAGACATTTTTTAATATGCAAATATGCAAAAAGCACCAATATCAACGATGTTCCAGAGGAAGAAAGAAAGGTCAGTCATGTTCAGTTAGTATTTCACAAGGATGTCTCAACAAAGCGGTCTTGCCTAAGGTAATGATTCAGTCTCTGAGAGGCCACTAGGAGAAGCTGTTTCCAAAGTTCAGGGCTGTAAACAACCTACAGTCAACGCAGTGTCCGTCATATCTAATTCCCAGTGGAGTTTGAATATCATCTTTATCTCACATGCCATAGCTATTCACAAGAATCTTAATCTTACAATGCATCAAGTGACCTCTGCAAATTACTACAGGTTTTAAAACCTCTAGACATCAAAACATTTTTAGAGGGTACTCCAAGCCTTAAAGGATTATATCAGGTGAGGAAAAATAGTCCATTCCCAGAGGAAAACCTAAATCCACCACCTAATCAATCATTTCCCTAGAGTAACTGCCATCAGGACAACAATCTTGCAAGATTGTCACAGTAAAAGTTTCTTTAAAATTCTGGTCAACCTCTAATTTTGATGTCATTTAGTTGTCTTATGGTTGAACAGCTACTTCCCACTTGAATTTACTAGCTCTAGTTTATGAGATACTTATTTCAAATCTCTTTTGATATTTAAGTCTGAGTGAATTAAGCAATTTGAGATGTGACCAGAGACAACCGTATATCTGTGCCAGTTAGACTATGATCTAAGCAGACAAGACAGGCCAATCCAAATCCAATTGACAGAGTTAACAAAAAATTGAAAACTAATGTAAGTGAGAGAGAGGAGACTACTCAGGTTTTGAGTGTTCACTGTTTCACCTAGCTCTCTAATCCCAAAAGCAGTTGTGAAGAATAAGGAGGAAAAGAATGTGGAGGAAAGGAAAATGCACTCTCCGTTTACCTTCTTGAGAAGATAATGTTAAAGTGAAAACTCTTCTTAAGACAGTCCCTCACTTTTCTTGGCTGAGTTCTTAAAAGAGAGGGCCCAGGCTGCAATAAGAAAGCTGAATACTGGTTTTGAATTGAAAAAATCAAGTTGCAAAATAGTTCTTGTGTCACTTACGGATGACCTAAACCTTTGAAAACCAAATGACTGCTTGAATCTGATTTTCTTGGCAGGAACAGTAATTTGTAAATAAAAATTACCAGCTCAATGCAGTGCTATTTTATTTTATTCATCTTAGAGTCAGATTCTTTTTTCTGTGGATTCTTTTTTCTCAGTTGTAGATAGACACTCCCAATAGTAGCAAAAAATGATCACCAGCACAATATGTGTCTGAGAACTGTGTTATGAAAATGCGTTTTTGTATTCTGCTTGTTGCAATAAGGCTAAGAGGAAGAAATAAAGTAATGATTCAGAGTTTGTGCTGTCTTCTGAAAGCATGTTTTCAAGAGACAAGTTTTTCAGTGCTATAGGTGGTACATTTTTCTAACCTGCTGTGGTTTAGCCCCAGCCAGCAATTAAGCACCACACAGCCACTCAGGAAGAAAAAACAACTCCATCCCAGCCAAAATCAGGACATAACCCCTTTTTGTGTACTCTTTTTTCTGGGACATTTGCTTCTATGCAGACATCCACTGAAAATATATTTAACAGTTCTGAAAATTTTAGATGTTGTCAACGAGGTTCTTTATGACAACAAACTCGGTGAAGTGACAGGTCCCCAGTACACAGTGATCCTAGCCTTAGTGCAGGTTGACAGATATGACATCCTACTGGCTCACCTTTTTCACTTACTGTTATCTGGACCCCTAGGTCTTTTCTGTCATATATATGAAATGCCTCAGTGAGGTTTAATATGACAGAACTATTTACTTTATCACTCCAGAGCACGATCTCTCCTGACAATGAAATCAGACAGTGCAATTTACTTAAATTTGAACCCGTTCCATCTGTCAGAAGGCTGAGGTAAAGTATCCTGGCATCCATCAAAAGAGGGAAGATAAGTTATTTGCTCTTTCACATCAAATTTATACAATAGTATGTTGATGTGCCTGGTTACTCATATCTCCACCATATCTAATTTTTATTGTTGTCTTCACAATAATTTAAGAAGTTCAGGCATTCTTTCCACCTTGACTTGACAGATCAGAAATATAAGTGATTTAAAGGATGAGAGAGTTGTTTATGTTATGACCAGGTAGCAACTTATCCCGTCTAGATTTAGGTATAGTGCAGAAAGTTAAAGTAACAATTTAGCAAAAAGGTGCTAATAGAATCCTGGAATGATTCTTAGAACATTCATAGAATGTTGTCTTTCTTCATGTCAGTTTACTACAATTTTCTCAATTCTAGAAACATTGAGATACTCTTTTGGAGGCTCTGGAAGAGGTACAGGGCAGATTGGCACTTTGTGTTGGGGTCATAAACTCAGGTGGGAAGCAGTAGCTGTTCTATTACCCTCGAGCTGGAAGTTAAGAGAGTAACTGGAAGTTTTCAGATACTTCTTTTTAAAGTATGCTGTATGTGGGGAAGTTGTGACTGACACTGGGAAATGTGTATTTAAATTTCTTTAATTTTGTTATTCTTTTAATATAAATACATCAATAACAACTTCAGGCTAAGTGTGTGCTTAATATAATACAAGGCTTATTATTAATTACTGGGATTTAAATTTGATATTTAAGAAATGCTAGTGCTTTTGTTTTTTAAAGATTATTTTTTGTTGCATCCTTTATGCTATATTTATATGGAAATCTTGTTTACATGCTGCCATTTGTCAATATGGGATGGGAGATCAAAAATCTATGCTCGGTCTAAGCAGGGGGATTCCTAGGTGTTGCCTGCTCTGCCTTTTCTTACTGTAGTTTGCCTCCCACCTTTATTTTAAAATCACTTTTGGCCATACTGTGCCTCTCGGAAAATATCTGGAAGATTCAAGGAGTTGAAATTGAGCAAGATCCGAATAGCCTCCTCTATTGTGCCAATAGGACTAATTTTCTTGAGAAAGGATATTATATATCTTTGGGAATGATTTGGGAGAAATATATGGTACGTTGTGTTCATATTGGGATCAGGTAGAAACTTAGGCCTTGAATTTAAAATTCAGCTCGAAAGTTAAGTTGTCTAGTTGTGGTCTGTTCTTTAACTATATTCACAAGTTACTGTTTATCCTTCGAGGCGATGGAAACGGGGAAAGGAGAGTTAGCAGGTACGTTAACTGAAAGCTTTAAAGATAAAGATAACTGTTCAAAGAGGAATCAGTGTGAAGAGATATCAACAATTATTAAAATTTAATATTACAGGCCCGATGGAATTGGAACAGTATCTGTTGAAGAGAAAGAAAGGTTTGAGGAAATTAAGGACAGACTTTCCTCCCTTTTAGAAAACCAAATAAGCCATTTCAGGTGAGTGTATGGTTTATTCAATGAATACTAAGTTTTTTCTGGATGATTTTTCTCATGGTGTTCAATTTAGGTCTTGAAGAAACGGAGTGAAATTAAAATAAGAATGCATGCGAAGAATGTCATGTAGACAACCAAATCTGTTAGTTTATCACACTAAACCAACCTACCTGCCATTATTCTGTCAATCTAATCCTTTTTTAAAATGTACTTACAGAAATTTTATGTCTCTGTCACCTTACGACAACCCCGTTCCACAGTTTAAATAGTGCTGTGTGAAACAGCTTGCTTTTGTTTGGCAAGGTTTGTTGGATGCCCCTCCGGTTTGATGGAGTGTCTAGTATTCACTGGTATCTGTCATGTTGATAACTAGGTTGTTGGGGTTTTTTTGCAGTCTTCACTTGGGACTTCATCTCTGTGTTAAACTAAGGAGAGTTTAGTAAACTAAGGGTTCTCCTTGGAGGGTATTCCTTTTGGGGAAAAATGATGCTCCTTCCTTTATTTCCTTTTAATATCCTTCCCTGACACATTTCTTGTTTTCTGTCTTCCATGGGATTAAATAGCTCTTGACAGAGAAGCAATACAGAGCAGCGTAGGACAGAGTACTTCCTACCCAGGTCTTGGAAGGGCAGGAGGGGAGAACTGACGAAGAACATCATCTGCAGGGGGAAGGAAAACTTGCTTCTGTGACAGTCTTCTCATGGTTGCTACAAAAAAAATGAAGGAGTATTGGAGCTGGGAGAAGACCTCTGGCCTCTGATTGGCATCCTTATGACCATGTCCTGACAAGTTTATGGTAGAAACACAATTGCCGTAATTTCCGATTAATACAAGTACTTTTACTCACACACAATGGTGAGGTCAGTGAGAATAACTGTGGCCCAGAAAATACTGAAGGAGCAGAAGCCTTCTGAATATGTACAGAGAGAGAGGAGGGAGATGGGGGAACAAGAAGAGAGGCTAGGGATCTTCGGAATAATTCTGTTCATCTGCAGGCCTTCCATACATGAAACTAATTACAAAATGTATAATAATGTCTAAATAATTATTTGAGTTTGAACAAATCAAGGTAAAACCCATCACGTCTGCTTACCTACACCCTGGAGTATGTTGATGAGCTTGGGCTATATCAGTGATCATAGGATCTTTCTGCCTCAGTCTTGGTGGGTTTTGAGGGAATTCAAACACTGTTAGAAACTCCTCCTTGAGAGCAATCAGATGTGTCATTCAAAGATGAATGCCTCCATCCTTCAGAGGACTCTAAGGTTTCCCTTAAAATCCTATTCAGTCAAGACAGACAAACAGTGCTCTGCCAGGTGCAGAGTAATTATTATGTCTTTCTCTGAACAAATGTTAGAAATAAAAAAAAAAAATAGGTGTCATGTCTGGATTTAAACAAGGATACTGGCATAAAACTGGTAGAAGGAAGAATAAATAGTACCCTGGAATCTGAATTTGTAAAGCATATAGAGTCACAATATAGGACATCCTGATAAAGTACTGTCATTAGACTTTTAAAGAAAACCTAGACTCAAGTAATGTAAAAAGATCATAAAGATGATTGTTACCATCATTTAACAAGAATAACCTTGGCTGTGAGATTGCTTTCTTAAGAAAACATGGTATTAAGACTACTCCATATTTCAATCCATTGAAATTGTTTTGGTAACTGTGAAATACTGAATATTTTTTAAAATAGATTCAGCAGTAAAGAGTTGCTTTGGCCTTACTTTCCCTTTGTTCCTTGTCACAAGACAGTCCCACCATCTCCCAAGCTGGCTTCCTGCTTCCACTGTTCTTTCTACTGTCAGTTTGAGCATCCATGCTGTTTACATGTGCCTTAGAATATTTGAGAGACTTTCATGTCCTCCTTGTTCAGATAGGTTTTACAGTTTTTAAATGCCAGATTCCCTACAATAACCTCTTTGTCTTTCTCATGGAGTCACATGAGATGCGTTTTTGTTTGGGGTTTTGACCACTTTTTTTTTTTTTTTTAATTGTGGCATGCTTTTTTCCCTCAGGTTGCTTATAGATTTCTTGCTTTTTTTGATCACTCCTTTAAGGTTTTAGCTTTTGTTTTTCAAGTTGCTCATTTTTTCATAGCTCCCATTCTTGAATTTGATTATGTACATGTACTGAGTGTACATGTACCGAATTTTTTTGGCTAGTTCTCTTTTGCTACATTATTAAATGTTACCGTTTTATGATCACAACTACTGAGCACCTCTCCTGCTGTGCACCTCTCAAACAATGTACTGGTGAGTGTCCCTTTAGGTCTCTACTGTGAATATTTCCTTTTCTTTAATTGCTTATCTCAAGAAAGCAACTCTTCTCTGTCAGAAGCTCCTTGCACCAATTGCCCACATAAGCTTGCTGCCCGTGTTGTACTCTTACATACTGTCTCTGCAATAAACCGAGTAACCCCTATTCTACTGTGGGACTTCTGTCTACATCATGAACTTAAAACTGGTTGGGGTTTGGAAGCTTGTTGTGTTATTTACATTGCAGAACGTACCTGGAAGGAAGTCTTTGATTTGAAATACTAAGTATGATCAAAAAATAAGCGACATTTAGAGGTTGATAGGAATAAACAATGAGAAAGACAAGTCAAGGAATGTGGAAATAATACTTCAAAGGGTGGAGGAGTCAAAACACCTGAAGATGTGTTCTATTTTAAGATGACTTAATGCTTAAGGGTCATTAAATGTGCTTTGCTAATTTGTTAGCCTGTCCTCAAAAATTGTTAGCACTACAGTAAGAAAGAAACAAAATGAGACAAACCAAATACTGGAATTGTCTCTGTGGGGAATCCTTTTTTGACCTCATTTACAGGGCTTTATTTTGGCTGACCAAAACGTATATGTAAAATTCACTGTTCTGAATCCTTTTATCATTAGAAAAGATTTTATTATTGGAAAACATTAGAATATGAGGTTACCATACTCAGTGAGTAATAAAAAGGAAAAAAGTAATCTCGGCAAAGTAAAAAATCCTTTTTCCAATTGGGGATATCCCAGCAAGATTTTATAGACAGGATTAAGAGAGGTTACAGTTGCCTGAGCATTGTGGTCTCATTGAGCTGATATATTTGATCATTCAGTAGACAAAAATGAAAAGCAAAGCTACTAATGGGATCACTTTTTAATTTACATAATTTTAGAAGTATCGAGACAGAAGTGGGTATGGTTTAAGTTGCAGCTGATAAAATTAAGATAACATAAAATGCTTTTCCAAGCTATTTATAATATAGTAGAAAAAAATATGGAATATCTGCAGGCATTTTTATTCCCATATATCTCTAGAAATTTGAATAGCTGACATATTGTCCTTGTCTTGATCCAATACTAAAACAAGATATAATATACAGAGTGCTACTTCACAGCTCCAGTAGCTTGTCGTGGCTACATGAGAAATAGTACCTTTTTCCAGAAGGCTGACAGCTAAGCTCATCATAGACCATTAAATATCCTTCATAGTTGAGAAAGTGGAAGTGATGCTTTTTGCCTTCTGTATTTTTTCTGTGTTTAGGCCTGAGCTGCTGGTGGACTGATGCTGCTGTACTTTGTATATGCTCCATGGTAGACTAATGAAGAGGCCTCCTGCCGTCATTAGTACTTTGCCTATGGGAGTCTTCTGCTAACATAATTTATTGCCAGTTGTGTACACTTACGTCTCAAAATAAATTCTTAACTTAGATATTATAATTCTGATAATTTCTCTTCGTTTTTTTTCTTTCTTCTTTTTTCTTTTTTTTTTTTTTTTTAACTTTTTAAGATACTGTTTCCCTTTTGGACGTCCTGAAGGAGCTTTAAAAGCCACACTTTCATTACTTGAAAGGGTAAGTTTGAGAACATATTTTAAATTCTGCTTGGGTACTAAGCCTGCATTTTTCTTTTGCCTTCAGGCTGCTGAAAGCAGACTCATGCCTTCTCAGGTATTTTACTACTCATTTTATTCACTTGGAGGTTTTTTCTCAACCTTTTCCACAGAGGCAAACAGCTGTTTTCTGTAGGACTTATTTATTGCACTTCTGCTTCAAGTCGCTGCAGTGACTTACTGTTTCGTTATAATTTAACGATTTCCCAGCATGGCCTCTAAAGTACTGCAAGTCTACTCTGCAGCCCCCCTTTCCTGCTTTCTATGGCTTCTGTGCTGCTGATGTTGTCTATACTGACATGTAACATTAAAAAGCTTCTATATAATCCAAATAATCTTCCATAAATCCATAATTGGGGTCAATTTAAGAAGAAAAAGCTATACGCAGCAAAACTGTCATGGACAGCTATAAATGTAAACTCCTGCCCAGCAAATCCTCTTGTATTGAGCAGAAGGGAGAAGACCTCATAATGGCAAAAGCATCTCAGACTTCTCTGAGGAAAGGGAACTTTAAATTCCAGCAGATTCCAGAGGAATTGTATCAGCAGGAGCCCGGTGAAGATACGAAGTCAAAAAAAGCTTAGATCCCAGGCTAGGTAGCTCTGCCAAGCTCTGACAGGTCTGGTCCTGGGGAGTGTCAGTCGTTGTGCACTGCAGAACACTCCATGGATGGAGATTCTGTCTTAGAAAACCTCTGCTACATACAAAAACACGTAGAGAATGGGGGTATATATGTTTTCTTTCGGTTACAATCTCCGTGATTGTAGTGCTGTGGAGATCCCTTTGTGTTATATGAAACCGCCATTTCCTCTCACTGTCCCTGCTGTTACAAATGGCAACTCTGTCTGGTGTTCAAGCAACACCATTGTTAGTCTTGACTGGGAATAAACTGGGTTGCAAAGATTTGATTTTACCTGTCTGAAAATTTTGAAAAAAAATCAGCTCTGTAATAAAATATTCCGGAAAAAAAGAACAAAAATACAGTTTTGACTACTGTATTTTCACTTGTTGATAACCCAGATGTTATTCATTAAAAAGAAGCAAGTTAACAAAGGTAGATATGTCCTGTGTGTGCAAGTAATGGAAGAAGTCTGCTTTGCAACAACGTCTTCCTAATAGCATCTCTGTTGCTGAACCTCTTTTTTTTCTACTGTATGCTTCCCTAGACCATACCTTATTCTCCCTCCCTTTCACAGTAATTTTTAGATATGTTGTATAAGGGTGTAGCTTGTCTGGGAATCCACTGGAGAAACGATTTTAAAAGGTTGTGAGTTATCTGAAATTTCATTATTTACATTAAAATGTGGTAAAAACATGTTGAGTTTTGTTTACATCTACCTGTTGAAAGTTAATGGAGTATAGAATTAAAGCAAAAATGCAAGTTAATTATTAACAATATTTATTCCATATTTTCCCATTTTCCATTAGAATGTTGATATTAGTAACCAAGAGTATATAATGTTGTATTCATATATATCCTCAGTTTACCTCACTTGCAATAGGTGATCTGTTTTATCAAAGTCCTATATTTTAAAAATCAGTAGGCTTTAGAAACTGGCAGGTTTTACAAAAGCTTTGTGTGATATGTTTTTCTACTTGTCTATAATAAAATATTCCACCAGAAGTTCAGTATTTCCCCTGCCTACTACAGATGACTGTTTTTCACAGCAAGGACATGCTGAATTTGAATATCTGTATGAAAGAAGAAAAGCAAGTCAGTATTAGCTAGTTCTGAGGGTGGTGTTCACAGTTTCTCCTTTACACTGTTGAAGAGTCAATGGTTATGCAATGGTGGAAACTTTCCCACAGGTGAGAACGAAGCAAATTTCCACATCCACATCTTTAGTGTGCACCATGATCCAGCCCATCCACAGAATGGTCTTGGTGTCACCCAAAGACTGACTAGCGTGCTGCAAGATGCCACACGGTAGGGGTATTGTATATAAATGCCATATAGGCATCAAATCAGGGTTGAACAGAAACCTTAGAAGACAAATATCTAGTTCTACCAACTGAAGTAGTTGCTTTTTGGTATCTGCCTTTAATCATTATCAGATCTGTAGTAACTTTAGGATACTTTTATCCTTTTCCCTTGGGTTTTGGGTAAAGAGTGTAACCAAGTGGTGTAATTGTCTCTGGCACAGGTTTTAATGAAAGATATTGCCACTGTCATACCAGCAGAAGAGGTGAAGAAAGTGGTTAGAAAATGTCTGGAGAAGGCTGCCTTGATCAATTACACTCGACTTACAGAATATGCCAAAATAGAAGGTTAGTACAGCAATCAACTGCCAAAGTGGCTGTAAAAGCCAACAATGGCTATTAACTGAATATTCTGCGAGCAGCCTTTTCCCTTTCCTGAGCAAACCCCTTCCACAGCAAGGGGAAATGTCTCATTAAAATCTCAGCTGGTGAACTATGGAGTTTTTTCCTTTTCATTGCTTTAATATGCCTCCTGGGACCCTGTCTGAATGGAGGACTAGGACTTCTTAATTTAGGTTGCCCTTTGTTCTTACTTTTGAGTTCTTCATAAATCTAAAAGGTTGTTTATGGGTTATTTTTTATTTCTCTAACTATTTCTAGTATTAAACTACCGACGGAAATTCTTTCTTTATCAGCAGTAACAATACCTTGAAACTTGAAAACTCTGAGTATAGATGCTTTTATGATGTACTTATAAGGCAGGCAGATAGATAAATCTTATTTATTTTTGCTATTGTGTTGTCAGATGTATAATAATAATCTGATCATTAAAACCTTAATTACATACTGATTTCCTGAATTAACTAATAGGTCAAAATACTAGATCTAATGGTAATCAGCAGTTCTTCTGGAGTTTACGTATGTTCTAGAATGTATACCATGAAATTAGTGTAGATTTTGCTCAAAAATAAATGGGCTAGCGTACACAGTGTCAATTTAATACTTGTAAACCTTCTGTAGAACAAAAAGGAAGTCATAATAGTCAATTGCCTTGTGAAGACACATCTGTTATTTTCTATAAAGTGCAGAAAACTTGAGATATACCTATACAGATATATTCAGGAGTAGAAAACAGTGTGTGTGCATCTATATAAATGGTTTTTTTGGAAGTAGAGTCAATTAGCAGGAAAATACATGGAGGATGAATTCTGCTTTAAAACCAATTTTTATGCATAGTATGTGTTTTCATAGCATGTATGTCTAGTAATGCACTAGAAGAAATAGAGTTATCATAGCAGCAAAATGAAGAAGCCTCATATGTTTAGTAATATTATAAAGCCAACTTTTTTTCCTTTTTCCATTTCTGCTCAAATTCTCTGAAAAACATGAGTTAACCAATCTCACAAGTGATTAACAGAAAACCCATCTCATCACTATAGCAACCAGTATTATATCATGGGAGTAACAACATGAAACCATCTTAGTAACCAGTTTATCATAATTAATTATGATATCATGTTGTGTTAAAGAAAGAAGGATGACTATTAAATCTATCCTGTAAAATGAAAAAGCAAAAATACCATTTTTCCTTAGTTTTTATCTTTCTGTACTCATAAAGGGATTTTTTAATGTTCAGTATTTCCGTTTTTTAGCAAACGAGTTGAAATAATGGATATAAAAATAGAAACATTTTTAAAAGATGGCAAAAGCATGCAAAAAAACTCACCAACACTAAATTGGATTGAAAAAGTGAGGTAAATACATGTTTGCCCCGGACCTTTAACTATACCCTAGAGAATTGTGACAGTTCCACTGCGAGTAACAAATTTTGAACTTTAAAATATGCACACTTTTAACACATATGCACTAAGCTGGAACAGCATATGAAACTGCCGTCCATCCCATGGCATATTTTGACTTGCAAATTTCTTTTTGGATTTATTGTCTTTTGGTTGAAATACAACTAGATTTCTGCAAGTAGTTTTACACTCATGTAATTGTAAACCCAAAGCACGATAGATAATTGCATATATAAGTCTAGTAGCTCAACAAGAAATAGGTTGAGTACTTTTCTGAGAATGAAGTAGAGTACTGTTTGAAAGTGAAGGGCTTCAGCATCATAACATCAGAAAATTAAACACACTGGTTTTCAGTAGCAATGAGACCTGTATTTGTCTCTTTCTATACTCGGGTCATTACAAATATCCTACATTTTTACCAATATAAATGTAATAGTTTTCAACAATAGATTCCATTCTGCTTCTTTAGGTTCCTGAGAGCATTATTGTATCTGTGCACTGAAATTACGATCTTCTCTTGAAAGTAATGTGTGTTAGTGTTCACATTAATTGCTTACTCCTCAAATTGCATACACAAAGCATATAGTCCTATCTTTATAACATTACTGATGTCCTCAAATGTAGCTGTCATACATTATTGTGATTTTTTTCCTATTCTTTGAATATTTCTTCAGTGAACAACATCATATCAGTCAGTCAAAATGCAACTATTGCATGATAATATCAGCTATAGACCAATAGTAGCTACCTAAAAAGTAGAGATGCAAAGAGTGCTCCAACAAAAATTATATTCTTCTATTCTTAGATTTTTATATTCTTTTACTATTATTTATGTTTTTAAATTCTCAGGCACGATATGGATGCAAACTCAGCCAGTGAGCCTGAAATAGAGACTATATAGAACTAGTAAATAAAAATATACTACCTAAACACATACACCTTTTCTCCCTCAGCTGACAAAACCCATCACTTGGGTGAGCTGACCATCAGGACTCTCACTGTTATATTCAAGATTTTAAGAAGATGTTAACTCTTTATTTGGTAATTATTCTACTCTAATGAAATTAAAATAGTTATATTTCTGTAATCATGTTTTTCTTCTCTCTTTTTTTTTGTTGATTTATATTTAGCAACAGCAGAAAAGGACTCAGGTGATTACTATTTGTGTGCATGTCTGCATGTATTACAGATTTAGTAATGTGTAATGTGTAATTTAGTAATGTGTCTGTTGTTTTATTATTTTTGTTGATTTCAACAATATCAAGATATTGACCAGAACATGTGTGAACATTAGCATTCATTTTGATGTAGTATAGTCCATATATTCTTCATCTACCCTTATACTTAACTATGATGTGCATATTTATTAGTAATTTAGATCATGTTGTATTTTGGAATGTGATACAACTGTAGTTTCTGTGAAAGAGATGTAACTAAGTGATGCAGAAAAGTTGGCTGTTATATTCAAAATCAGTTTGTGTATTTAGAGAAATGTAATTTCATAGTCATCAGCAAAAATGGTATCCATTTTTAATGGGACTGCTGGATTGATGAAGCTCTTCATAGGAGAACTAATTGTGTAAAGCTAGTTTTACATTTCTCTGATACGGCTTTGTTTAGTGATATGTTTAGTTTTCTAGTTACAGCTCAATGTTGTGAGGATGGTAGTTCTTTCTGTTCCAAATTTCATGAAGCTATGTTGTATATTCTCCAATACTGCAGAGAGGTTTTTTGAGTGCTTATAGCCAAGTATTTATCAGAGTGATCACAAAAAGAGCATAGCTGAAGTAGTATTTGTGGCTGAGTAGTGTTGGCTGCATAGAAGTATGAGGGATTGCGCATATGTATATTTTGAAATGTATACACACGCACTACTTTGTCTTACCTTTTTTAAAGAAAGATGTACATGTAGACCTAATGGAAGCCTGATCATAATGCTTTGTGGGGTTTCCACAAATATCAACCCCAGTTATAGGAAAGGGCATTGAGTTGGTAGCTTTCTCAGGATGAAATAATTTTCCAGCTGGAAAGACAGACTGGGGTGATGACTTCAAAGGTTGCATGAAAGTAGTTGAAAATGGAGCTCTTTGCCAATGAGGGGCTTGAAGGGAGAAAGATGGTTCATTTTTGGAGGAACAGCTTCTTCAGTCAGTAAACAAGAAAAAATACTAGCAAATTACAAAAACTACTTTTTTAAAGTTGGTGTTCATAACTGAAAATTAAAAAAATTCCATTGGTTCCCAAACCTTCCACTGGTTTTCATCTGGAAGTTTTAAATGCCCTGGAAGTAGAAGAGCTCTATTTGGAATTGTTAAAAAGGAGAGCAGACAATGCAGTGGTGGCATGGGCATTCGTGCCACAGCCTGTTAGAATGAGTTGATACGAGCTCATGTTGACCAGGTAATCTCCCAACTCCCTCTGATCAACAGGAAGGGGTTCATTAAGCAGTTGATTCAGAGTGCTTGGAGGCTCCTTCAGCAATTTCTCTGTGAAAGGACCAATCTCACACCATCAAATACAAATGTATCCTGAGAAAATTTCCCTACTAGGTAAGATACCTAAAGCTAGGTAGCACAAATACTCCATGTAGTCTTTTTACACCTGTAGGTATTGAAGAAAATATCTCTTCAAATCAGAAGTTTAGAAAAATACTGAAATTAATCGTGAAATGAGGAAACTAATTTTAGAGTTTGTATCCTTTGATCTTTGTGCTCTAAAACCTCAGCTGTACACTTTTATATAATGTGCATCACCTCAAGTACAAATCTTTGTTTTGCCACACACACTTGCTATTCTTATTTTTTCTCGGGCTCATTATGTCAGAAATACAGACCATTAAGCACAGATGACATACAGTTACAAGCACAGAAAAAAACAAAAAAAGACATTAGGTTTATGCACGCTTTGAAAGAAACTATTCCCAGGTTCTTAAGATAGGACAGCAAAGCTGTCCCTTAAGTGACCTGGCAAATAACTATATTAGAGAATGGATGAGAGGAAAGCCTATCACATGCAGTGAGTAAATGGAAATTCACTGTGAGTTAGGTGAAGCTAGAGGTTTATAGGCTGTGTTTGTAATTGAATTGCTTAATTAAATTCTGCTTCTGACTAAAAATGCAGCTGAAAATTAATCAGACGACTCAGAAAAATTGGTTTTATTGAAAGGAGTGAATAGACTGTGTTCCAGCAAAATTTCGTGTCCCACTGAACCCGTTTCTCTGATGCAAAAGATGAAGCAGCTGAAAGGAATGCCAAATAAAAAAATATATTTTAGCCTGGTTAACAGGATCAAATCCTGCTCCTGTTGGTGTCATTACCTAGACTTCTACAGATTTCATCGTGAACTTGATGTGCAGTATGCTTATCCCTTAGATCATGTATTGCATTGTCATGGAAAATAAGGAAAAACTATTTATTGATAACTATTATTTACCCTTTAACTTGTGCATTAGATACTGTATAGATATTCTTGAATGCAGGAGTGTCCTTGTCAGGTGATACAGAGGTGAACATGCAAATTCTTTTTATTGCAAGAATCCTTTTTCAGCAGTGTGGTTGCCAGGTTCCCAGGTCTATTCCCCCAAGTGCTCTCATTTTCACAGCCTCAATTGAACAAGACTCTGAATGCTTTCCCAGAAGACAGTGGTTACTTTCTTAATGGCAGACACAGTGGTATAAGCAGCACTTGCATCAACAGGATTTGTTTGCAGTCAAGATGACATTTTATTTAGCACTCCCATGTCGTTGTACTACTATGAATGTAGAACAGCTTTTTTCAATAAAAATTACATTTGCAATGACAATTATATAGGGTTCAGCGTGTCATTGCTTATAACACGTACTGCTGAAATTCTCATGGAGCAGCTAATCTGTTCAGTCAGTATAATTGCCGTTATGAGGAGAACAGCAGTAAACCTATTATAATTTTGAACTATGTCTAAGAACTCTCATATAATGCCCTTGTAGTTTGCAGCAAGGGTTTATAATTTGTCAGGGAGATGATCACAGCATCAGTATGTGAAAATCTCTTTTTAAGTATAAACCATTTTCATTTCAGCACATGCTGGCTTTGAGACTTTGTTACCTGAAAGTACTTCTTAGATCATTTTGTGTATGGCATATTTTCCTGTCTTACTCAGTATTTAACTTGAGTTAACTCTTCCTGTAGATAATGTTGAACATAACTGGACCAGCCAGATGCTGAGGCCAGAAACAAATAGCATTCTTCAGATGCATTTTGTATAGCTTCTAATGAACAACTTTTAGAAATTTGCATGCCTCCCTTACCTGTTTTCTCTCCTTCAAAAAAGATGGCCTTCCTTATACAGAATTCATATCTGTTACTTACATTTTATACACATCCATTAACACACATGCAGAGTAATAAAATTATTTATTTATTCCTTCTCAGAAATGAATGGTTTTCCCTGTTTAAATTTGTTCGAAATCTGAATGGCTGAGGCATAATGGACTCTGCTAGTGCTGCTGTCATTGCTTACGAGAAGTGATAGAAACTTACATGTAAATACATTTTTCAGCACAAGGGCATTACCTTGCTGTGGAAAAATAAAGGGGCTGGGTTAAGGATTAAAGTGGTAAATGGTTGTGAAGCGAACAGGGCAGTATCTGCCATTGTCCATAGATACTAATTTCTGAGGCAATAGACAGATTGTAAAGGTTTGAATTATGAGGTAGTTGTCTTATAACTCATTATTTTCAGAAGTCTGTAGTAACTGACTGTACTGGGCTCCTTCTGCCAATCAGTTTTAATAAAAGGAATGAGAATAAATTTGATTAAAATCAGAGCAAATAGTTACTGTGTAGTGTACAATTGCTCAAAGATAAATCACAGTTGTCATCCCAATGTTTCTTTCTATCAGAC
Organism: Phaethon lepturus; assembly: GCF_000687285.1. NCBI lineage: Eukaryota > Metazoa > Chordata > Aves > Phaethontiformes > Phaethontidae > Phaethon > Phaethon lepturus. Next base: position 41,367 of record NW_010555910.1, read on the forward strand.
AGACTGCCAAAGGCTGAATTACTGTTAACTCCATACAATAGAAGGTCAGGAGCAACTCAACAGTTTGCTGTTTTTTAAAGGACATCGATCGTTAACATACTCATTACATACAAGTTTCTAAAGGAAGGGTAGTATGTAAATGCCCTCAAGGCTCAGAAGGATCTATCTGACTTAAAAAGAAGAACACTACAGACATTATTGAAATTGAGAAGGCAAGTGGAGAGAGTCATTGTACCTGGAGAGGACTTGATTAAAGCTCTCCATGCATGTTCATTTCACTGAACAAACAAAAATGAATGAGTTGCACAGCAGCATAACACCTTCTTGGTCTCCGTTTGTTGTGCAACTAAACGTAAAGAGGAGGATATGGGCAAATATCCCTGATTTCAATTTTGGAGCAGAGGTCTGTAAAAGAACCCCTGGATTGTTAGGTCCATGCCTTGATATGTCCTTAGTAAACATACCCACATCCTCTCTTAACATCTGGACTGAGTCGGTCTTTGTCACTGCTCTTCCCCTTCTCCACCCCCTGCTTCACTGATGTGAAGGCCATTTCAAGTCTTGTTTGCTCTATAGGTGTAGGAATCACCTTGCAGTCAAATTAGTTTCTGGTGTTTAACATGCTAACCTTGTCCTGTATCCCTAATGAAGGAGGGACAGTTCCCTCCTGCATTATAATTTCATCGTCTCCAATTCCTCCTCACCCTATGATGCGTTTTTAGACAATTGTTTTATATCTGTTCAACCTAGGCTTTCATCACCTCTCTCAGAGTTTTACTCTCCTCTTCTTCTTTTGTATCATCTGAGGAGCCTTTCTCTGTTAAACTTTAAATTCTGCCTTCTTGAACACTGGTGACCAGACCTGTGCAGTCATCCCCATGAGATGCCTTACACAGTACTAGTAGTACTATTATAGCAGAAATGCTTAATCTAATATATTCAAGGAACACTTGTCTTTTCATGTCTGTTATCATGCTTGGGGCACACAGCCATTCTGTGAAGTTAATTCAACCCAGTCGTCGGAGTTTTTGATCATTTCCAGCTGACGAGTTCCCAGTTTATAGCAAATGTTTATTGCTATTCATGTGTCAAAATGTATTGCCCTCCCTCTTACATTATTAAATTTTGTTTCTCTCTCTCATTCTTTGGAATTACCTGATTCTTGTTACTGCATTTTGACCCTGCTGTCTATTGCCAGTGTTTTACAATATTGTCATCAGTGCGCTCCTAGCATTTATTCTGAAGTCACTAGTGAAAATATTAAGGAAGCTCAAGGATTCCTCAACAAACCTTTCTTTGCTCGTTCTCAGTGCTACCCATTGCCTTTCTCCTGAGGCAGCTTCTTTATTCAACACATAGTTTCTTTTTTAATCCTCATTTGCTTCAGCTTAACTGGTAGTTTTCCCATGAGGCACAATATCAAATGTTTTAGTCAAGTCAGAATAGATGAGATCTACTGAATTTATTTTCTAAGAAAATATCCTATCTAGAAAAGCTACTGCATAAGTCTAGTGCGACCTACCTTTGCAAATATGTTACATTTTATTCTGTTTTCTGTTCATTATATGTCCTCAATTAGTCATTTCTTCAAAATTCGTTTTAAATTTAATAGTTGCCAACATCACTTTCCCCCCCTCCTTACCAGTCAACATTAGATTTGCTGTTGTCATCTTTCAGGAACTCCCTAAAGTTTAGACTCTTAAAATTATTTTATTTTTTTAAAAACACTTGTTAATAAATCTGCACTTTCAAGTGCCAGTTGTCTCTTGGTCTAGTATGCCAATTATTCAGGTCCCTTCATTCCTGGAGCTCTTCTGTTTGCCATGTTTTTTACCTCTGGGTTTTATTCCACTGGAACAGAAAGTGCTGAGAACATTAGTTCTTTCCCCTTTTGAAGAGAAATTAGTAGTGAGGGAAAGGAAGAAAATACCAACTCCTTGGATCTGTCTTGCCAAAACCAGAATACAGAGAGTCATAAATTAAGTGCCATTGATCAGTAGTAATTAAAAACTGAGGTTTCTTTTCATCTCTGCCTTTTTTATTCTGCTTTTACCTCTTCAAATCTGTTGTTTCATTTTTTCCAGCTTCACGTGAGCCAAAAGTTTTCTTTAAAAAAAAAAAAAAAGCTGTGATTGTCCCATGAAGGTAATTCCATTGAATACTATGGTAAATTTTAAAAAACTGAAAATGTATGTAATGTGACCCACATTATAAAATGATAGATTATAGACTAGGAGATGTGAAATCTAACTCTCTACAAATCTCATAATCTCTGTACATAGGTGATAATGGTAATTAATTTGTAGAATTTTTTTGTCCCTAGAATTAAAAATCCTGTTGAATTCTTAGAAAGCATTTATGAAAAACCTGGTTTCAACTTCATAACTACAGCTAAATTCCATTATTTTTATAAGGCTAGATTTTTTTTTTAATCAGAAGAATATAGGATGTCCTCCCAGATGTCTACTCCTTACTTTTTCAAGCAGAATTAATTCTGTGAGAGTTTGCAAGAAAATCCACCACAGTCAAATCTAAATTATCTGTGGGTAGATTATCCCAGTTGCGGATTAACTCTGGAGAGTCAGTTCAGTTCTAGTAACATATATTAGCTCCAGTTTATTCCTGTTTGTACTGCTTTTGATACCAATCTAAATGCAATCTTGCTGGTTTCACATGTCAAAAGGTCTGAATTAAATGGGTCCTCTGGATCAGAGGTGGTTCCATACAGTTCCAATTATGATGTATCCGTATTATCAAATTATATCATGGCCTGTTTTGCTGCAGGGTTTCCCTGTCATCTCCTCTGCATCAGTTGGCGGCTCATGGCTTAGACAGGTGTACTCTTTGCTGGGTGAAAAACTGTCTGGATGGCTGAACCGAGAGCGCTGTGGTGGATGGAGTTAAATCCAGTTGGTGGCCGGTCACAAGCGGTGTTCCCCAGGGCTCGGTTCTGGGGCCGGTCTTGTTCAGTATCTTTATTGATGATCTGGATGAGGGGATCGAGTGCTCCCTCAGTAAGTTTGCAGATGACACCAAGCTGGGCGGGAGTGTTGATCTGCTGGAGGGGAGGAGGGCTCTGCAGAGGGATCTGGACGGGCTGGATCAATGGGCAGAGGTCAACCGTATGAGGTTTAATAAGGCCAATTGCTGGGTTCTGCACTTGGGTCACAACAACCCCATGCAACGCTACAGGCTTGGGGAAGAGTAGTTCGAAAGCTGCCCAGAGGAAATGGACCTGGGAGTGCTGGTTGACAGCCGGCTGAACATGAGCCAGCAGTGTGCCCAGGTGGCCAAGGTGGCCAACAGCGTCCTGGCCTGTATCAGAAATAGTGTGGCCAGCAGGAGCAGAGAAGTAATCGTGCCCCTGCACTGGTGAGACTGCATCTGGAATCCTGTGTTCAGTGTTGGGCCCCTCACTGCAAGAAGGATGTTGAGGTGCTGGAGCGTGTCCAGAGAAGGGCAGCGAAGCTGGTGAGGGGTCTGGAGCACAAGTCTTATGAGGAGCGGCTGAGGGAACTGGGGTTGTTTAGTCTGGAGAAGAGGAGGCTGAGGGGAGACCTTATCGCTCTCCACAACTACCTTGAAAGGAGGTTGTGGTGAGGTGGGTGTTGGTCTCTTCTCCCAAGTAACCAGCGATAGAACGAGAGGAAATGGCCTCAAGTTGTGCCGGGGGAGGTTTAGATTAGGAAAAATTTCTTCACCAAGAGGGTGGTCAAGCATTGGAACAGGCTGCCCAGGGAGGTGGTGGAATCACCATCACTGGAGGTGTTAAAAAAATGTGTAGACGTGGCACTTCAGGACATGGTTTAGTGGGCATACTGGTGTCGGGTGGACGGTTGGACTTGATGATCTTAAAGGTCTTTTCCAACCTTAATGATTCTGTGATTCTATGAATATAAGTTCACTCCCAAGCTCCAACATGGAGTGAATCAGTCTGATTCCCAAGACAGCTGGGGTAAAAAAGGGTAGTTCATTTAGGCTGCATGCACTACAACTGGATTTGGAAAGAAGTACATGACATTTAGGTCCCTCTGCACAACATCCAAACAGGCAATATTCCTTCAGAAACTCCAAAACTTGCTCAGGCCGTGCACTCTGTGTGTGCAGCACATCCTGTAAGAAGTTTGACAGCCAGCAGTCATCGCTTTATCTGCCCTCCTGTGGGTCTAATTCTGGCACGTGCATAGAAACGAATTAGTTGATGGTCAGACACCTCCATTAGTAGACACCTTGCACTTTCTGCGGGCTTGAATGCTACTAGTATTAACGTTAATCGGCACAACAGCTGAGTGCTGCCAGCAACCAGTGCAACAGTGCAGATGAAAATGAAAACAAATGCAGTTGTCTGACATGAAGGATCAAAATGCAAACTGAATCTTCAGCTGCGGTTTGGCATAAAATGGGCTTGACCAACTCCTAAGCTGCAACATCACCGCAGAAGTCCCCAGCCCCATCTAGCTGGCTGGATGAGGAGGTACCTGAATGTGGTGCCTCTCAGAGTCCTTGGCTGTTGAGGGAAGTGGTGATCCAAGGGAGCAGCCATTCTCAAGTGGCACACAACATTTTTTCCAGTATCCCTGCTATTGGTCTGTAGGAGATCCTCTGGCCTGGAGACTGGCTGGGTCTCCTGAGTGTCTTGGTCTGGATATGCTTGTTTGAAGAAAAGGAGGAGGGGTGAAATACGGGACAGGGAAAACCAGTAAGGGATATAAGCTGTGCCATGGGGGGAGGACTGGCAGGCCAGAGACAGGTACCTCCCAGCTGCACTGCGCTCACACCTGAGGAGGAGAATCACCTCTTTAATCAGCAGGTTCCTGTGCTCAGCAAATGCCAATGAGAAATTAAACACACACGTTTAGCAGCTTACATGCTAGAGAGAAAAAGAAAGAGGTGAATTGTACGTTTGTCTTCAAGGATAGACTATCTTCGGGAAAGCAAGATTAAGTTAGGTTTTGGATATACTGATGTTAGGTTTTAGCCATACTGATGGGCTCAGGAAAGGAGGAGCGGGGAGAAGTTCTGTGACCTGTGTGACACAGGAGGTCAGACTGGATGATCTGACAGTCCCTTCTGGCCCTGGGCTCTGTTGGGCCATGAAGAAGTCACCTTATCATTTCAATAGCATCTTAGTCAGTTAACTTAGCTCATTTAACAATATTTTCTTGGTACCTCTGTGACTCAGTGATAATGCTTACTTGAGAAGGCATCCGTTATTTGCAAAGCCTGGCTTGCTTTTTCATTTCGGTAGAATGTGAAGCTGAAAACAGATGATTGATGGCTTTTTCTGTTTATTTTCTAAAAGATGTCAAGCAGCATATTTACTGACTTGACTCCTGCTGCAACTTGTTAGTTTGAGCAGTGTAAACACATCTTAACAACCCTTAGTAATTGTGGGGAGAAAGACATCATGAATTTAATGAAAGCTGACAGCACTGATTTCCATTCCTGTAATATTTTTTACGCTTACAAAAACAAGCACAGTATTTTGCTCAGACATTTTGGAGGTTCTAAAACTTCCAGATAACAGTTTATTGGTACTCATATTTCAAATGTACTATTTGGTTGGTAAAAAAAGTTAATATTTAGTTCTTTTTCTCTCCATTTCTCTCTCATGGTGCCTTGTTTACACACCTGTGTAAATGGTAGTTATCCGTAACACATATTCACTATATTTTCGAAAGAGAAAGGTCATTAGTTACAGAGAAGAAAGACTAGCTGATGTGGTAACTTACAGATGGAAAAGGAAGCTTTAGGTGAAGCCTAAGCAAAATGTAGGGAAGTGTATACCATCCAACTAAAATTGCATGTATTGATTTATTCTGTGAATAAGTAAATGACAACAAAATTAAGAGAGATTTGTCCAAGGATGCAGAGTAAGTGCAATTATCTGCCACCTTTTCTTATCAATAAATCTTACAGGAAAATAATTATTTTTAAAATATTACGGAAACCTGTATGAAGCATCAAGAGTAATTTGCATATTTTTAGCAAGTAGTAAATAGTTCTGCAATAAACTAGTAAATAGTAGTAACTAGTATGGGGAATTTCATGCAAACTTGAAACTGGAACTCATTGAGCCTAATCTGTCCCACATTTCTTGTCATTCCTGTCATGAAACATCATTCAGATACCTGCCATACTCACCTCAAAGGGAAATGTACAGTTTTCATCCTCTTTTTCCTCCTAAAGACACTAATCCTATTGAAAAAATTATTCCTTAACATTAGTCCCGTAATGACTGAAATCCTTGCAATTTCTGGATTAAACAATTTATCATGACTGATTTATTTTTATGCCAGCATCATCCCTGTTCATAAGTAGGACGTCTCCTTCCCAAGTGTTCCCACTGTGGGAGCACTGTGTTCCCACACTGCCTGTATAGGAGCCCTTCTGATCCCATTTTTCATCCTTCACTTTATTAGGCTTATTATGCCTTTCAAACAAACAAACAAATGCACAAACAAAATCAGACTCTCCTTTCAATGCCATTTCTGATTGAAATTCATCACTTCAACACAGGTGACCAGTCAGTGCCTTGCTCAACGGAATTAGTACTTCCCTGAGACCATGTTTCTCTTCGTCATGATCTCATCACAGTACTGGTTCAGGATAATCTTACAGTTAGCTAGTAAATCTGCGGTCTTTTTTCTGCTCTCCCTACTGATAATGGTGTCTGCTCAGTAGCCGTTTTTAGGCTATCTTGGGCTTATTTCAGGTGTGGAATAAGTGAACTTACGCCAATGTAAAAATGCAACATCAGATTCATTACAATTATCAGAATTACTTTCTTAGTGATTTAGAGGACCCTTTCTAGGATTTAATTTTTGATAATTTACAGCTTATTTAGTTTCATTAGGAATTAGTGCAATTATTTTTTTACTTGGTTAGTGGTAAGGTCTATGAAGAGCACACTGAATTTGTCATAAAATGAGTTGTTCATGCTGAAATCAGATGTGCCAGTCATGCTCTGTATTCATATCGCTAGTTTATTCCTAAGACTCATTAACATTAGTGATACTGGTAGTGATGTATCAGCTGTATCAATAGTATTTGCTGTGTGTTCTGGGAGGGGAGGACACTGACCGCAGGAGGAAGCAGGAGTTTCGGTCCAGGATAAGCATAAAAACCAGTGTTAAGTCTGAATCCAATAGTAGTCTTTATACTATAACCTAAATAATAGGTGCTGGACCAATCCTTTCTAATCTCACCTAACATAATACATTAATTTAGTTGTGGTTATATTCATATAATTGTTCTACAGTATCAAATTTGCAAATTCAGTACAGTATTAATAACCATGATCTTGACATTGCGAATGTAGTTTTGTGTCCTGATGTGTGTTTTGTGCTTGGTCCATGTTCATACAATAACTCTTTCTTGAGTTAGATTGTGGTTTTGGAAATCATGTTATTTGAACATGTCTGCTCATGTAGCCTATTTTAATGAGCTTTGAAAACTTGTTGGTAGTTGCTTCAGTAACTAATTTGCCTCTTTGTTTTTTGCATTAAGATGATGTGGTTTTGTAGTCACCTGTAAGGAGATGTTTGCTGGAGGTTCTATTCCAATGTTTCATCAAAAATTACATTAACGCTATATATTTCATCAAGGTACTATGCATCAGTGTGTTGGTGCTGAAGGTCACCTGCCTTTGAGATGTCTGCAAAGTTCTTTTGACATGCCAGAAATGTTAAGTGTTAAAAATACTTAGTGCATGCAGTTTGATATTCTTACTGACACCAAGGAGATTATGTAAGTTTTTTGATTAATCTGCTAATGTTTTCTGCCATGATGAATACATTAAGTGGGAAAGAAAGGTCAGCAGAATTTTCTACATATGAATATGTGTATTACTTACATTTTCATGTGACTTACTATTCATGTGATCCATGAATATGCATGGTAAATGAGAAAATTGGATTCCTGAGACCCTCACTCACCTTGTGTTAACAGCTTCCTAAGTCCTGTGCAAACCTGGTTAATGTGCCCAAACTTTATATATGACTATATTGTACAACATCATTTCCATGCCATGGTTTACACTTAGGGACAAGAGCTTTGTTAGATAAACAAGCTCAGGTAGCTAAATCTGAAGGTATTCCTAATGATACAAATTAAGAAGTTGGACAAATTACTTTCACTGATAAACTATGATTGTAGAATATTTCAATCGGTCTCTTGCATTATCTCACGTGACTTCCTGGGATCTAGTCCTCTGAATTTTTTTTTTATTGCAAATTAGACTGAGTTTAATTGTCCTGCCAGTGTTTTAGTTACATTTGTTTTACCTTTGTTGTTTGCTTTCTTTTTGAAGTCTCCTCTGTAGAATGAGTGATCTTCATGTCACTTGTAACTGTTACATTTGTCCTTGCTTTCTCTTATGTGGCATTGTAGTAGTTTTGTGTCAATTCCGTTATAACTTCTTTATTTTATAGTGCTACTTTTCACTATGGTACTGGAAAGAATGCAGATTCACTCTTGTTGCTGAACAGCAGGTAGAAAATTAGTTATTTGAATAATTAGTTATTATTATAAATTAGTTATTTGAATGATTATTGTACTTTCATTTTTAAATACGCCTAACATGTAGTACCTTATTTCGATTAAACATTTTGACTGCTGCAAAATGCATGGATCTTGCTGCTGAGAGTAATGAGTCAGCTAGCAAGAACAGCGTCGTACTGGCGATACAATAACAAAAAGGTCTCTAGTGTCTGCTGTCTTTGTATGTCTGACCTTGAAGAGAATTAGAACTTGCTTGTTGCAGAAGTTGAGCATCTAATACATGCGCACCTGTTAGCTCTGGCATACTAAATCGGATAATGTTTATAAGGATCAGTGATTCTGTTGTGAATTAAATATTTTCTCTTTCTAGGGATCTGGACATTCAGCTGCATTTACTTGTATTAAAGGATTGTCCTTAACACGTGAAATTGCTAATACTTGAAGAAATTGTAACTTTGCACCATTCCCATTCCTTTCTGACATCGTTTTCTCTTACTGTTGAATCTTAGTTCTAATTAAAGCAATCTTGGTTTGCATTTTATATTCTAATAGAAACCATGAACCAAGCAACACCTGCTAGAAAACTGGAAGAGGTTCTTCACCTTGCAGAACTCTGTATTGAAGTATTGCAGCAAAATGAAGAACATCATTCAGAGGTGAGGCCATAACTGCATTTTCTGTAGAGAATGGTTTGTTCCCAGATTTTTTCTCCTCTGATGCGAAGTAATTCTGTCAAGAAACATTTTAGCTTTACTTTCTGACATATGTTTAAGGCAGTTCACATTTACAGAGGAATAAGAGACTTGAAGCTTATGAAAAGTGAAGTGAAATAAAACTCTACTTGAATTCGCTTGAATGAACTGCAGGTTTAGAAATGAAAATTAAAGAGCATAAAATAGAGAAAGCATCTTTGTGCTGGAGGTGGTGAAATGGTACGGAAAACATCCATAGCCTTATACAGTTGTTCCTTCCAACTTTTCACCTCTCATTCAAAATAGAAAGAAAATATAACTGAATGCTAGTTTTTATCATGTTGTATAGATCTTGATTTTAATGTAAAAATAATGATGGGTATAATAGTCACATTCACATTGCTCTTCTGTTGTTTGGCAAAGTACTGCTTTTAAACTTGCACTTTTTAAAATGGTATTATAAGGTAGAAGTAATAAAATAGAACAATTTCATGTTTCATACTCTCAAGTCTTTTGCTTCATGATACAGAAACCATAATATTTAGACTATTTGGAATTATAGCACCTTTTATATTAAGGAGTTACAAGAATAAACTTGGCCAGGTACACACAGTTTTATATATTATTAAGATTTAATTAATAAATACAGATTTCTAAGGTTCAGGAAATTGTTTTAGAAATGTTCTCAAAAAACTCTAAACATTTTTGGGGAAAATATGCAAGTGGATAAACATGATTTTGTATATATAGTTATAAATATGATCATTCAAAACATCTGGTTTTATCTCACACTATGGAATCGAGTTTTTAGCTTACATCTGTCATGTGTGAACTTGTTATAGATGTTTTATCTTACACTGAAGAAACATCTGTTTTGATGATTTGCAATGAATTCCCTGGAGGACCTGTTCTGCACCACTGTTGCCACTGTGTTACTCTGTAATGATTACTTAATAAAATGTATATATTGTTGTCTTTGTCTTTTGAGGACCCGCAATACTGTAAAAATATTAGACTTCTGTCGAAAATAATGCAGAAGAAATAGATCAAATTACTATGTATGATTAAACATCTCTTTTCAAAGATTACTTTCCGTACTACTTATTTGCAGTTAGAGATGCGGTATTTTTCAGAAAGGTAAATATATTGCATGTGCTTTCAGAAAAATCAATTCAGCAAAAGTTTTCAGTCTAGTCTAAGACAGATTGAAAAGAATAAAGATAATTTCAATATTATTTTCCCCTTCTTTCATTCATGTAATGTTCAATTTTACTGAAATTTATAGACCATAATTTGAATATTAAAATATATCTGAGACTGAAGATTAAGTATGGTGACTTCCCATCACAATGTTAAGTAAATGTTCAGTGTTTGATGGTGCAGTTGACAAAAAGGATCAATAATCTCTAAAATAGTATGTCACATTTTTTAATACTACATTTTTTTTTCTTTTTAATCATAACACTTCCAAATTTCTGGGATTCCCAAAGGGAAGAGAGGTATGTGAGTCCTGATGAACTAAGCATTACTTTTCACTGTTAGTAGCATGGAACTGTGCATTGAATGTGTAGCATAAATTGTGCTGATGATTTCTGGTGTTGTATTGCCACATTTGTGTGTCTTTCTAGAATTTAAGAACTTCAGTCTTCCTTTAATCGGGTCAGTGTTTCTGTTCTCTTAGAATGTGTGTCACCAATTGCTAATTGCCTTTAGCCTGCTTTCGTATTATCCCTAATGACTGAAGAACTATCGTAGCTGTAGTATTTGTTTTTCTGTTCTTGCTTGCTTGCTGCCAAAGCAATGATGGGTAGTTCTTGAGAGGATCAGAAGAATTTCTGTCTGAGTTCACAGTGTCATCTGCAAAGGGGAAGAAGATAGAAAGCAAATGTGCTGGTTTTCTGCTTTTGGATTTGAGGTTTTGGCAATATTTTCTGAAAAGAGATTTGTTTACTTAAAAGGGACACCTACCAACGCCTGCATACATTTTTCTTCTTTCTTTATTTCTTTGCGTTGCGTTATTTTCTGGGGTAAGGAGTCTGTTCCTTTAATAAGCTCTGATTTAAACAGAATATACTAATGAGAAACTTCTTCCAGTTTGAGGAAAAAGACTCCATTTCAAACTCTTGCCAAAATTTGTGAAGCCTCATCTGTCCTTTTCACTATGGTGCCAATCAGCATCCTTCAATCCTGACAGTGCAACACACAAAGTACTTTTCGGTAATAACAGAGGATGCTCAGCATGTCTTTAAAACCTCTTGCCAATCCATCTTTTCTCTATTTTCCCCATGTCAAAAAGAATTACAGGCTGTCTTCAGGAAGTCCAGGATGCAAAAACATATTTGTAGACCACTTTTCAGAAGTTCTCTTTAATGTGATGCCTTTCAACCTGAGTACATAATTCTACATTACCTAGGACCTGCATTTCAGAAATGCAAGTGTGGTTTTCTGTGACTTTATTTGAAGTTGTGGGAACTCAGCACTTGTATAGATCAGGCTGCATATGCCCCATGCTGGTAACTCAAAAATACTCAAAATGAGGTATTCAAAATGAGAGACCTAAGTTTGAAAGCAAAGACATTTTCTTATCTAATATATGTAGGTATTTCTCACTGTCAGATATTTTTCTGAACTTTGTGAGCAAAGCACTCTCAGCAGTGTGTGATATTCATCCTATTTCATAAGCTCACTTCACCTTCATCTTTAACTCCAGGATCATACAGCTCCCTCTGATCCAATCTCAGCTTCAATACTGACCTTTCAAAGCCTAGATTTAAGTGACAGTGGAAAGGTACAAGAGTTATATGTGAAGCAGTCTTTAATGTGGAGCTGGCTTTACTTGCTGACACACTATTTTTCACAGATTTCTTCTTTTTAGCGAAGATTACCTAAGATTCTAAATCTTTACCAAAGAAAACTGTATATTCCAACATGTTGTTAAGTTACTGAAAATTAATATAGATGTGAGTGAATTTCTGAAGATGTTTTTATACCATTTGTGGAAGGAAAACTGGGTGCCATCCTCAGGACAAGCTGACATCTTTAAGGCAAAATAGGTATTAAAAAGCACTCTGTATCTATCATAAAAACTCTTAGACTTCAAGGAACAAAATTTCACACTAAAACCATTCCTTCTGATTAACAGATGAGTGCAAAATGTATTCACAATAATTTATTTTAGAAATAAATTAACCTGATTACTTACAGCCTTGGAATTGAATGAAATAAAAAAGAGGCATATACAGTAATTTTTCAAGGCTGAGTCCTTCATTCTTTTCTTTGCGCTCTGGCAAAAAGAATTGCAGGGATTTATTCTCTTTTTTTGATTTTGTGTGTTACATTTTTGTTGTGACTATATCATCTTTCCCAGCATAATCTATTTGATTTCTTACATTTTTGATGCAAGGTTTTATAAAATATTTTCACATTTTACACTTGGCCCGTTCATCCTCCCCAAATGAAACAGGATGTGAAGTGACATATCCAAATGTATTTTGCCATAGGTACGACATATCTCTTTGCTTCATGACTGGTGTTTAGTAATTGTATTTTGTCATGTTTGCAGGCATTCGCATGGTGGCCAGAATTATTGGCTGAGCATGCAGAGAAGTTTTTGTCTCTTTATTCTGTTGATATGGATTCAGCACTCGAGGCACAGCCACAGGACTCCTGGGACAGCTTCCCACTTTTCCAGCTGCTGAATAACGCCCTCAGGAATGACAGTAAGATCTGAAGTTTTTTACTTACTCTGTGCATAAGATTTTTCAATGTGCCCACACCTTAGAAATGTGTTTCTAATTAATATAATTCTCAAAATAAAAGTCTCAGCGCCCATGTTCGTGATATATATCCTGGTGCTCCATTTCTTGGAAGTTGAGCAGTTTCTCTCCATCCTTGCACCATTTCAGTCCTTATTCTGGAGGTCCCTTAACCATTGAGTATCAAAAATTGCTCATTTTTAAATCAATGTTGTACAAGCAGCATAACATGTATTTGATATTTCCTATTTAACCTACGCTGCTTAAATAGAATTGTAGTTAATTTTTCCACTAAGCCTTCATGCAAAATACTTTCAGACTAGTTATGTCTATACAGGTATTGTAGGCTTAGTGTGAATGTGGTGATACACACATAACAAATCAGTGTTATTTTCACTTGGTGTATTCTTGTATCATTATTTGAGTTGGAGGGCCAAAATTTGAAATAGCTGCATTACCTTGCTCTTTTTCATCTTTGGAGGGAGATATTTTTATAATAGTTCAGTGCTGTCCTAGGCGTGTTTTGTGTGAAAGTGATTTTAATAATGGAATTAAGGAAATAACGAATGAAACCTAAGAAAATGGATTAGGTGTTATTTTAAAAACATTGACTTGCACCTTATTTTGCAGACAGGTAATTTATCCTAACATTTTAAGACATCATAAAGAAAAAAAATTATATTTGTGCTATGTTTTATCTGTTTACTCATATTCTATTTTTTTTAAATGAGAAAATTACCTACTGGTTTTTTAATTATTTTGGAGATCCAAATGGTCTTTTTATTCAATGATTGAAGTTATTCCAAAATTTGATTTTTTTCTTATAAATACAAGAAATAATTTTTAACTCTTCCTGGAAAATTCATTTAATTCCTGTTGGAAGTTCAGTAGCTTTTAAAAATTTTAGCTCCGTGTATAGGAACTGCTTGACTGAAAGAATGGAAAATAGTATTCAAGAGCTTTTCTCCCAGGTTACATATATTGCCACCTATGTTATTTATGGTGTATATATATACCAATATATGGTATTATTGTTATCCTTAGCTGCCAAGTGTTTATTGAAACACACAGGTCGTCTCAGTATAGTACCTGTTGGCCACAGCACCAAATCATGAAATGGAGCAACTAGCAAATGTACAATTCACTGTAACACAATGGGTGGCAAACTTCATGGAGGGAAAGGGGCAAATGGACAGGGCCACTAAACTAAAGATGAATCTTAAACAGGACTGTTGAAAGTCACTGTTACTGCACCACGTTGGATGTGGTCTAGGACAGAGCGAAAGAACGTTAACATCCAGTCCTAGAGGTCTCTTTTCACGAATTTATGTTTCCATACCCTGACATTTAGCAGCACATGAAATGCCATATTCCTGAGGATTTCTTTTTTCACATGTTACCCTAGTGAAAGAAAATGTATCTGTTAGTGTTTCCCTTTGTTTTTAAGATATTGATGAATGTTTCATCTGGATCCTTTGTTGGAAAAACTGCAACTACAGAAACGTATAAAAATTGCCATGATGGTTGTAATTTAAGCTCAATTTAGAAGGATGCTCAGAAGGGTGTAGGAATTGTTCAATCTTGGTGCAGAACTCATAAGAGTTAGACTCCTGCAAGGTGGATTCGGCATTACTTGAACTGCGTGTATGATCATCTAAAATCCAGTTTAAAAATCTGAAGCCTATATTCAGATGTCTTTCCAACCATCTTACATTTTCAGTTTAGGAAGCACATCTCTAGTTGTGATGTTATGTGCACTTAAAACAATTATTTGGTTTCTGGAAGCTGTGGAGGTATTTTACAGTAGTCTTACAAGAAGGATTTGTGGCATCAGTTTTAACTACGTTACTGTGTTGTTTGTGTTCCTTTGCACTTTGGTTCCAACCTGAGAGAAGTAATATAAACCAACAAGGGTTGTCCTCACGTGCAGAGAAGTTGCTGGTAGGATACAGGTTTTTCTTTCCTTAAAAGACTAAATGGATAGTAATGCTAAATGATTATAAAACAGCCTTAGGAAAGACATTTTATGAAAATTTTCATGTCAAAGCAGTTATTAGCAAGGTTGTAAAACCTTAACTGAAGGATAAGAAATGCCTGCTGTTTGAAATGTCACACCTGTATACCAATTTTGGTAATTCCCTAATGGTAATAGATACAGTAAATGGCAGTTTCTGGCAAGTGAAAGCCATCTGGAAAATTACGTGCTTTTTTTTTTCCCAGAACTATTAGAAAGCAACCATGGAAATTAGTCGCCTTTTAATCGGTGGGTACGTTAGCAAGTGGCAAGTGACCATTCTACCAAGAACTGATTCCCAAGTGGAACATACCTCAGTGCTTGTTCTTTAATTAACAGCCTTTTCACCTTTCAAGTGCATTAAAGCCATTACAAAGAGCTCCCCATGCTTATATAATCAATTTTACAATCTTCCAAAATGAAATAAATAATTCTGGCTTTACCCTAAGTGAAAACCTTTCCCTGAAAACTATCACCTTCATAAAGATAGATTGAGAACAAAAATCTAAAAAGGGAAAAACTGGAACGTGGTCTCATGAGGATAAAAAGGCTAGTGTTAATAATTAACAAGGAGAGCGAAGTGGAGTAAATTAGCCATAATAGAGCCCACAGTGACTGCAAAGTCACCTCTCATTATCAAAAAACTCATTAGGAAATGAAGAGGTGGAAATCCCACTGGGTTATTCTCACTCTCCGGCTATATCAGAGATTACTTTTCAGATTTCTTTCAAATGAAGAACTGTTAGGTCACCATATTGCATATTAGGTTAATCTTCAGTGAAATTTGGAGGACTGACACCTGCGTGTTATTCTATCTCAAGAGCATTAAATGAGCTCTAAATCTTTGCTGCAGGAGTCAGTTTTCACGTAAACCTGACATGAGCAAACTCCTAACAATAAAGAAACAATCTAACATTTACAGCATTAAAGAAAACTTACATGTAAGACTATTTTTATAACTATGTCACTAAAATACAATATTAGACTGCGATAATGAAAATACATAGTCTTTGCTATTCAAGTAATGCTAAATGTGTTATTTTACATAGTATACAAAACACTGTACAAGATTTGAGCTGAATACTTCAAAGCCAATATTCATTTAACAATGAGAAAAAAATGCATTTCCCAATACAGGGTATAACTTTTAATGAAGTAAAAGCAAGCAGGAAAGGGGAGTCCTGTCTGAAGCTTCACATTTTTGTTATGAAGGACTCCATTTTGAGTCAGTTTAAGCTTCTCCATTTTTTTCTGTCCTTATTCCATAATAATTAAGAGTTCACCAGTGAGTTCCTCAGTGATTGCTTTCCTGTTAAGTCTAACGGAAGAATTACTTAAAAAAATGAATGGAGGAGTATGATTTTCCTGTCCTACAAAATATTTCAGCTTTTCTGACAAGAGCTAACAAATAACAAAAAGTTATTTAAAAAATTACATTTACTGTGGAGATGAGTAATAGATTGTAGATAAATTTGTGGTGATTTTTCGAAATGAAAAAGTTTGAAAAAGGTATTTTAGCCGCTTTTATAGTATACATTTTAATGATCTCCAGAGTTTCTATTGTTCATACGCAACTATGCCTGACTGTGTAAAGCTTTGCAGATTTTACAGAGAAAACCATACCCAATATGTTTTTTCCAGAATTGGATATTCGTAGAGGGAAGAAATACATGGTTGTTCCAGGCTTGTGTCTTATTTTCTGGAATAGCCATGTTATTTTTTGTCCACAGAGCCTATAAATTGTATTATGAATGGGCCTGCTCTAGAGGGCAATTTACTTTCTGTAATTGTTTAGTTACTCAGATTAATCAGGTTTTTGACAGACATGTATTGATTCCTCTTCATTTAAGATTGTGTCAGAGATATCTTTGAGTGGCATATGCCTAGTTACATGAAGAGTCTATATATTTGGCCTATTGTAGAGGTTTTTCAATGGTATGTAAAATATTCTGCTCCTTTCCTCACCAAGTTTTCTTCCCAAGTATCACTTCCTGACACTATGTACTGTGCTGTTGCTCAGCATCATTGCATTACTACGTTGGCACGAATCGGTCAAAACTAGCAGTGTTATAAAGTTAACTCATAATCTTTATTTTCCATCAAGCATTGCTCAGCGGAATGTCTGTGTGCCTGCTCAAACTCAGCCATGGTACACCTGTAGACAGTGTGATGGTGCTGACTGAGAAAAACCAGCATGTTGAGTGTTAGCCTTTTGAAAGCCATTGCCATTATCAGGGCTATTGATTTCAAGCAGGAATTCTCTGACATGTTTTTTCCACTACTGCTGTTGCTAGGGGAGTAGTGGAGTGGCAAACACCAGAATCGCCTTCCTGATTTGTTTACAGCCTACGTTCGTACCAGAATTTGTGTATAACATCATAGCCCTCATCTTAAACTACAGGGTGGAGATAGAAAACAATTTGCATTTAAGGTAATCAGGGCAAACTTTACACCCACACCAATACCTCTCATCCAACCTTACACTTCTCATTAATTGTAGTGAGAATCTTTGCTTAGATCAGGGACCTAAAATTTTTGCTCAGTCCTATTAGGAGCTGCTTTGAAATCATAACCTGCCTTCAACTAAGAGCTACGTGTTTTGGTTACTGATATTGAGGGCTAACTCAAGCTGCATTATCGCTTACCAGAATATCCAATAACCTTTTTGACTGAATGCTTGTTTTAAGAACAAGAAAATTGTGGAAGAAGCTGTCCATGTCTCTCTGTCTTGTAAAGATGAAATAAATTTTCAGCTTGCTTCCACACAGTAGATCTTTAAAATTCACTTTTAAAGTGTGTCTTGTATGTAAAAATGCACAACAATTTGTACATAAGCTGAGACACTTGCAGTTTTCACCACAATTTAAGCAAATGATTAATAAATGTTCTGTGGAGGCAGAATGTGATATCAACAGGCAATGAATGGAACTACAAACTTTCTTTTTACAGGTTATTGGGTGATTTTTCAACCGCTACGAACAGAATATGGAGCCCAAAGGAAATTTCCTTCCTGAAATTTACTGGTTTTATTTTGTATTTAAAAATATGCCAGAAAATCCAAGTGGTGCCTTCCCGAGGATCCTGTGGAGAGCACGATAATTGTAGACTGTCTGCCAAAGTGATAATTTTGTTAGTGGAAAAGAGACTCGTGTTAACCTGTATCATTCTTCCTTTCCTTTGATTCTGCAGAAGCTCTTGAGGACGGCTTAACACACTGACTCCAGGATAACTCCTAAACTTTGCCTGTATAAACAAAAGCAAAGCAAGCCCCACAGCTTCTGATGTACACAAGCACAGTCGATTCTCTTCCTGCTATTAGAGGAGAAACCTCATTACAGTGCTGTGTTATTAGACTGTACTCTTCATATCTGGGCTTTTCTTGTCATATTTTAATATATTTCAGCAACCTAATGTGTAGAAGTTGAGTAACTTCCATTCTAAACTTCAGTATCTCAAGAAATTTTCATTCATTCTCTGTTCCTGCAATCCGTTTTCCATCAGTACCGTATATGCATTAGCTTGCCCTGGCATAGACTTTCATTTTGTTGTTGTTTGTGTGAACATGAGATGGCTCATATGAAGAGGATGTGGGGAGTCTATATTGACAAGACAATGGAGAATTAAGCTACATAGCTTTGAACACAAGTGGTAGTTGAGGGATTTGAAGTGTGGCATTTCCTCAAGGATCTCTTGTTTCCCATTTGCTTTGATGCACAAGGTGGTACCTTTTGGCAAGATGAATTCTAATCATAGGGTAGAGTGCCATGAGTCTGCTGATGATACTCAACTATATCACCTACCCCTGCACTCCGAGTTCTTTCCCTGCCCTGCAGTAATCCTTGACAGAGATCTCCAGATGGGTAAATCGGAGCTGCCATGTCCTCAGCCCTGGGAAAACAGAATGCTCACCGAGTTGTCGATCCGAGACGGCACTCTCGTGTGTGTGCCCACCTACAGAGGGATCTCTGTGGAGTTGCAGTCAGATTAAGAGTCTTGGTATCATTTTGTAAAGTTTCACTTCCCTGCAAAGACTGCTGTCAGGATGTTCGGAAAATGATTCGCCTTTTTAAGTTGAGCAGCTTTTATTGCCTGTGACTTCTTTAAATTTCATTCTGACTGTGGAATAACAAGAGTTGCCCTCCTGCCCATGAGGCTTTATTACTATAATTCCCAGAGTAGCGCTTGTAGCAGAGCATTTCTGTGGTGTACTCAGAAGACAGTAAACTACGAGCTCATCCCTTCAAGTAACTGTGATTGCCTGATTAATGCCAGTCCTGCACTGATTCACTAAAAAACAGCAAAATTGACTTAATTGACACAGTCGTATTCTTATTGTTGTTTTTAAGCTCAAAGTTGCCTTGAAAAATCAACCTAATATGTAGCTTGATACCAGCCACCTTTTGTTCCTCATCAGCTGTTTACTGTGAAACACACAGCGTATGGGCAAGCCTCCACACCTTTGCATTAATATCCAAATCCTTCTCAGTGGTTATCATTGCTGGTCACAGATGCTACAGTTTTAAGATATATAAATATATAAATATAAGGAAAAATAGCACTGGTTTGAGTGCCTGATACGTGAATAATTATGCCAGAAATAGCTAACAAGGAGTTCTATGCTCTCTTACAAGAGCAGTGTAAATAATGGAGCATGTTTGTAATGGACTCATAGGTGCTCTCAAGGGTGGATTCTCAAGTGTTTAATAAGAGATGAGCCTATGCCGCTGCCTTTTTCTCAGTGGAAACCCTAATAATCTCTGCCTGCTACCTAGCTGCCTGTTTTCATGAAACTTCATTTATCTGATATCTCCACCCCTGTGTGTGATACGGTTGAAAATAGCTAAAAGTTTCAAAATTCTTAGCAAGCGTGAGGCAGGTGAGCAAAAACGGAGCAAGCTGATCACATTAGTATTGTCTTTTATCCTTAGATAAAAGTGATTGATACATAATTTCCCATTACTCTACAAGGATGTTTTCAAGAAAATAGTTCTTGCTTTCAGATCATTGTGTTCAAGAAAAAAAAAAATATTACTGTCCAGACATTCAGCAACAAAGGCACTTCCTTGAAATACCAGTAGCAATAAGGAACTGAAACTTGATGACACATTTCCCCCATAGTCACTCTCTCTCCCAGGTTCAGTTTGCATTGGACATCATTCAGGAATGGAAGACAAAGATGTTTCTGGAAGTTACAGAAATTATTTGTATATATTATACATCGAGTTGTACCAGTAGTGGAACAAGAGGGTTTGTGATTTTGTGAGATGATTTTCAGGGTTTTGCCCCATGATCCAGCCTTTTCTTCTTAGGAGGAGGAGGAAGCCACCCCAAAATGCAGTTGTGGTACCCATCCAAATCAAATGAGAAACCTGGATGTAGGAATAGGTGGGAGGAGAAACCCACAAGAGAATTTAAAACAAGGGAGTATGGGTGAGAGAAAAGGAGGGCTGTCAAAATCATGAAAATTTCTCTCTGTGGCTCAGCTTGCCTGTATGATTTCTGTGTACACATGGGAATATTCTTATAGGACCTAATAATAGTGCTGGATTAGTGGATGAACACAGACACATTCAAAACATGAAACTGATATACTCCCTTGGTGAGACAAGACACTAGTGTGCTGAGTTAGGATTTGCTAAGAGAACATTTCAGGGAGTACAGGGACAAGCAGTGGTGGTGGCAAACTAATTGTCAGATTTTAAGCATCTTCAGTTTGCATTGTGTATACCATTTTTCATGCAGTAAACCCCATCTGTGAAGCAGATAATTTCTACTGCATATAGCTACTTTACTTTCCTTGAGTAATATGCTTCCTGCTTGTAGCGTGCTCACCAGTCAACTCCATTTCTTTCAAAAAGCAAGAGAACACCTCTAGGCATGTAATGTTGTCAGCTTCCCCAAGTAAGTGCTTTAGGCAACTAGTTTTCAGGACTTCCTTTAAATAGTTATAAAACTACAATTGCTGTAAAGTTGGAGATAATCACACCAGAGAATTAGCAAACTTCCAGGAGGGAAGCGTAGACTCAGCATCCTTTAAAATTTTGCAAGACTGTTGAGAGGGCAGAGGAGAGGCAAGTGTGGCTGCTGGGGCTGAGTTTCATGTGAACACAGACTGGCTGGGGCATACTTTTGGTTGTGGGGGTCTTGGTGCGGTCTGTGCACATGTCAGGATGGGAAAAGCCAGGAGTCTGGTGGTGAGCTCTTACTAATTTATTAATTTATTATTTATTAATTTTAACAAGATGCAAAAGTGTTCTGGTTCAACAAACAACTTCAGTATGTACCTAATTTTCATAACAGTGACAGTTTAAAATGTCCTGCAGCGTCCTCATGGAGCACTTCATTTATCTTTTATGAACTGTATTTCCTACACAAGCTGGATCTTGTTCTTAAAATGCTTTTGTGTACTAAAACATTTTAAGAGATAATTTTTCCTATAGCAAAATAACGTAGGGGAAAGGCCTGACATTTTTTATTTCTGTTTTGTTTGTTTTTAAAGCATTTTTGTGCAATGGAAAGTTTCACAAGCACTTGCAAGAAATTTTTGTTCCCATGGTCATCCGCTACATCGATCTCATGGAATCATCAATTGCCCAGTCCATTCACAGAGGTCTTGAACAAGAGTCATGGCAACCTGTCAAGTAAGTGCTTTCTACAAGATCTAAACAAAGCACCTGCCTGTAGCTTTCTGTCTAATCAGATGTTCTCACCCGTTGTCCTCTAAATATTCTATTTTTTATTGTATTCCTACATTGTTTATTTCTTCACAGGAGCATCACCAACAGTCTTCCTAATGTAGCTCTTCCAAAAGTTCCAAGTTTGCCTCTTAATCTTCCACAAATACCTAGCTTTACTACACCAACCTGGATGACTTCTTTGTATGACTCCACGTGTGTATTCTTCAATAACCTTCTGACTGTATGTCAGCTCTGCATGGCCTTGCTAGTGTCCTGTGCAGCTGTATTTGGATTGCATGGTGTTTATCATCTCTCAGTTGGAAATTATTGTTTCTTGGGAGTGAGCCAAGCATGGACTGTTAGTTGCGCTTTCTAGTGCATTAAAATGTAGCAGTCTTAAACCTAGTAACTTACAAAACCAACCTGGCAAAGGTTTGTCATAGTATGAATGGTGTTTAGTACCCTAAACAACCTAATGAATCTTCTGAATTAATAAGCAATAGGGAACCTTTTGGATAATTGATTTTAGGTCATGGTTTTGTAAAGTGAGGCAGCCCATCATTTTTGCATAGGTTTGATTAGCTAGTTGATTATAGATATTGGTTCTGAAAATCATTGATTGCAAATATTGTCATTAGAATAAATATCCATGTTACAGGGAAATAGTAAAAGGTTAATAAGTGCCCAGAACAGAATTACATCCATTTCTTTGTCTGTTTGGGGAAAAAAAAATAAAATAGAGCAGACATGCCCTGTTCTGTGGGAATATTCCCATAGTTACTGGCCAGATTTATGTGTGAGGACATGTGAGGACATGTGAGGACACATTCATGTACATTAGAGAAAGGCAGAACCTTATTTTAGCTAAAGTTTTATTAGGAAAGGATGAATGTGAAAGACTTCAAAAAACATACGTTCAAGACGCAAAGCTTGATAAGATGATTTCAAGCCAAGTATTGCTTTCTCAAGTTTTATGACGGAGTTAAATACTCCTAACAAGCACTCAGATCCATCACTGCAAGAGTTGATAGTTTGTGCTCTGCCAGACTTCTGGCACTTGTCTGTTGAGTATTATGATTGTTGTTCTGCTGCTAATTCCCCTAAAAGTTGACAAAATTCCTCTTAATCCTTGGCTTTGGTACCTTTTGTGTTTACTATAATAACGTTAGGTTTCTCCTGATGTGCTTATGCAAGTCATTTGAGTTTTGAATACAAATTAATTGGTCTTCTGCTACTCAAATTCCTTTCTGTTATTTCCATGCTTTCAAGGGTTACTTTTCTTTTTAAAGAATAGCTTTCAGAGTTAAGAGTTGTTACAATCTTAGATGTGGTCTTTTTATAGTCTGTATTCTAGCAGCCCCATCCAGTAAAAATAACCTGTACATCTTAAAATTTGTGTATTTTTAATATTGAATTTATAATCAATATATAATAAATATGGATTCTGATTGGAGGATTATAGTGGTAGATCTTTCCTAAGTGAAGGTTTTGGTGTAGCAATAAATTCCTAGACTGTATTGTCAAAAAATGTGCCAGTATAGTGAAATTCAGCCATTGGCTCATCCCCCTTGCCCATCTTCTGATATTAAGGTTCGTGGTGTGTATGGCAAAGTATGCATAACATCCTAAACTAATCAGTGAGGTTTTCAAAGTGTTTGGTGAACACTGAGGTTGATGTGTGCTGTAAGCACTTGCGAGCAGTAGCTGTCGCTCTGCTGCTTCTCAAGAGAAGTGGGGACGAGCGGTGTCCCCGCTGCGGTGTGGCCTTTGTAAGGTCATCATCCCCTTTCAGCCACCCTGCACAGCGTGTGAGAAGAGGTCTGCCAAGGTGCTGTCTCCGTGGTAGGCACATCTTCATGTTCTTTTTCCCCAAACGTACAGCTTTGAAGTTGTATTTTATGAAATATGTATAAATTGTCATTCAAGGTTGTAGGTAGTATTAAGTTACCTTTGCAATACTGTGGAATTCAGGTAGTATTTTAAGAATCAGCTTACCTACATCCTACTGAAGAGCCAGGTAACTTCTCAGAATGGCCATGTATTGTATTTGGATCAAAAAACAGAAGTGAAGGCACTGTAAGCCAGTTATTCCCCCTCCAAAGCTAATGAGTTTCCTCTTTCCTGCTAGTTACGGTGTCTCAGCTTCACTATTACATGAAAGAAAGGAGCATTTTATTTCCCCCACTTCTCCCATCCCATCCTTTTCAGGAAGATCAAAGCTTCCTCTTTCTAGTTAAATTCTCCAGTGAGGGGTAACCAAATACCTAGGCTCCAATACCTGTTAAGCAAAATCCAGTGTTTCCTCTCCCATTTTCCCTTTCGATGTGATGAACACCCACCTTAAATGGACTACAGCGGCATATTGTATTGTACATAGTCAGTGGAGGCACCTAAATTCAGGAGCCCAGGCCCTGTCATTCATCGCAGGTGGCTCCTTCTCCTTATTTGACTTCCCCAAGTCTTTCTCTCCCCATCCACTGTGCTCCCTCCTCCTGGCCACACAGCTGATACTTTGGCAAGAAGATGACTACGTGTGTCACTAAGTTGCACTGGACTTCTCTCTTTCTGTTTAAAAGTGGTAATTTTGGTGAATTAATCATTATCAGTTTGAATTGCACAATGGAGAATCTACAGGCAAAAGGAATGAGAAAAAGCAGTCTGTGAGACAACTCAGTTATAGTTAGATGCTTACTGAGAATGCCAAGTCCTGTGTCTATTTTTTCTGCAATAGGAAGACATTTCATATTCTCCAGAGTTTACTAATGTTCATGTTCATGCTCTTATGTTTAAGTCCATTCACACTCAGCAGAGCTATTATACCTAAGAACTTTCACTGAAGAGCAAGAGTTGAAAATATATTCACAGTTAGGCATTTCTTTGTGTGCTTTATTGATGAAAATAGATTTTCCTCTCTTTCACATAAAAGTTGCTGCAATTCTTTTGAACATTACTAGAGAAGATTGTTTATATTGTTTAATTAACTGTTGCTTTTTTCTTTTTTCCTTGATCACATATTTTGGAGCAGTAAATGTATGCTGCTTGTAACAGCACTTAGGAAGATCATTACCTCATTTTCAATTGTTTTGGCTTAACCTTTTATTATTGGGCATTGGAAAAGGAAATCTGAAAAGGGGAAAGTGTTATGAGGAGTAGTCTGTTATTATTGATTGGTCTCAGGAGAGGACAACTCAGAGGACACCTTGGCTAGACATGCAGAGCACTGCGGATTACTGTTCCATTTGGCTGAAGACAACATCCTTAAAGAGCAAAAAACTTTTAATATTCTGTAAAAGCATCTAATCAGCCAAAATGAGGGAGGTTTTTTTTCTTACTTGTTCATTAATTCAAATGTAGTACTTTAAATTGCATTTTTGTTCCATTTCATGTTTTAAATTTAATTTCTCTGCCTTTTCTGGACCTGGATTTAAGTTACATTTGTGGGTGACTTTAATTGTTCATGGTTTAATTAATATATTATGATTTTCAGTGCAGACATGACATAATTCACTGACCAAAAATATTGTAGATACAGACCTGAGGGTGTCTGTTGCTATCTGGTGCCGGTCTACAGCATCAGGTTCAGCAAAACTCAAGGCTGGGGAAACATGGAATAAGCTACATGCTTGCAGGAGAATAGTCCTGTCTTGTCTTCCAGCCAGAATAGGCAACATCAAAGGAAATGTGTCAGCTATAATCTTCCTGCTATGTCTCAGCTGCAATGAGTGACGAGAGGGACTGGCTGGAGCAGCCACAGTGCTCTGATTGTGACATGAAGGGATCTGGTCTGAATGTGTCTGAGCTCTCACGCTGGACCTCTCTGTGCGTTTGTGCATGCTGAATAAGTCAGTAGGCCACGTTTCAGCGCTGGTTTGGGGGGTTGCATCTGTAGTGCCACATAGGTTCCTGTCATAGTGCTTCCCGCCACTAAAGGGGTAAGGGGCCACGATCTGTTTTTAAGGATGGGTATTTAAAAGTATAGCCATGACTGATGGAATAGTGAAATTTATCTGATCTGCTTTCTGTGGAATAAGGAGTTTTGAATATAGCTAGTTCCTATTGAGCATTCTGGAAGATGAATGTATATTGTGGGCCAAATTTCTTTTCTTCCTAAAATACTAACATGCAGGAAGAAAGAAGACTCAAGAAACATGTTTTGGTTGCTTGATTCTCAGGTTGCCTCACTCTTGAACTAAGTAAGAGGAACCATGATGTAACTCTGTCCCTAATATCTTTGAGAGACCATACACAAGCTCTTACTTGTTCTTGCCAAAGTTCTTTTCCATCCTTGCCCCACATAGGCTGATGGAAAAAAGAGAGATGGGGTTGATTGCCGTTGACTCTGTAACTATTGAAAATCCTTTTCTGTTGGAGAAATTCTCAGTTGACTTTCTGAGCCCTGATTATATGTCTTGAGACAGCATAAAGGAAGTAGAGCTGGAACTCACAAGCTGGGAGCTCACAAAGGACATAGAGCTAGTGCCCTGTTTTGAAAATAGTACCCACAAAACACTAATGGGTAGTAACTCAGTAATAACCTTAAAAAAAAGATAATTGCAGTAATTTATAAAATCACCATCATTGCCCTTGGTAAATTTTACAAGAATGGAAGCCAGCTGCTTTTTAATCTTGCGGTTGATTGAGAATGTCCTTAGATATTTAATATTTCTCCTATATTTTTTTATCCCAAGCTACTCTATGGAATTTCATATTTAGGCAAGAAATTATATGTTCTACATCTACCCTGGAGTCATGTGTGTGCTGATCTTGCAGTCAGCGTGCTTTATTAGTGGACTGTTTGACTAATTGCTACTGCTTAGGTAGCTGGCAAGCCTGGTGGGAAGCTGCCTCTCTCAGCTGCCAGTGCGTAAGTGAATTGCTTAGGAGGCTGTAGGCAGCTCCTAAGTTTAATATTCTGCAGGGTCTTGGGGAAACATTATGTCTTGAACCCTTTTTGTTGTGTTGCAAAAAAGTCACAAGTACGATGCAAGACATAAAGCCATAATAGAATTTAGGTTAAAACGGACCTCTGGAGATACCTGGTCCACTCTCCCAGTCGAAGTGTGAACAAATACAAAGTTAAATTGCCATTAAAAAAAAATATATAAGATGGGCATAATATTTGCCTCTTTTAATCATTGGAAACTTTCTCTTACTGCCATGACCTATTAAAAAGAGCGAACAACTAGACAGTACCTTTTGCACGAACAACTAGTGCTGAAAGCTTAAGTTTTGACCAGCAAACAGTGGAGTTTGTGCTTATTTTTAAAAATACGGATAGCTATATTGAATATAGATTTTAAAGAAAGAGTACCAGTTCAGTATCCTGGTAGAGCAATACTATTCCATTCATTAGATTGAAGCAGCTTTACCATACATGTTCAAATAAAAGCTTTTCAATAGCCAAGAATGTGTCCTGTCCCTTCACCAAAAAAAAAAAAAAAAAAAAAGGTTCTGGAATTATGGATTGAAATGCTTTGGTGGTTTGATTTGAATGCAGGAATTCCTCCTGCTGCCAGGAGGAGGTAAAACTTAGTTTGGCTCTTCTTCATGTTACACTTTATAGAGTATTAAACCCTGAAGTGACATAACCAGCTCTTAGTGGGGAAAGCAAATCTATAGACTGTATAACCACTTCAGGGTATTGAGATATGTGCTGACCTGACAATTAATACTATTTCTAATGCTTTTACTGAATAATGGCCAGGAAAAATCCTAAAATCCAGATAAAACAACTATCGGGTACAAATAGCAGTAACGAGGTGATTGAAATCACAGTTTTCTGCACCATGTAACAAACAAATTAGACGTTTGTGTCTGGATGTGTGAACTAGGAATAAACGGTTTCTGTTGTAGCACTTAATTTTCCTTCCCCATCTTATTAGTATAATATGTTAGTCGTATTCAAATGTCATTGGACAATGCTGAATAAAAAATTGAAGAATGGAAGCTCAAAATGATATGAAAAGAGAATGAACGAGTTAGTGTTTCATGAACCTGTGTCTATTATTACATTTATTATAATTGTGAAACTTTATTTGGTAGCCTAATGAAACCAAATTAAGTGGCTACCAGGGAGTGAACGTGCATAAGAATACATTTTTGTTATTGAGAGCGCATTAGTCCTCCTGAGTCCTAAAGAATTTCATTTGGAATTCCATTAGGTGAAAAAGAAAAAAATATGGAAGAACAAAAAATGGGTAAATTGTATGATCTCATGATGAAAAATTGTAGTTCTGTTTCTTGAGAAAGTATGGTTTGTTTTCTAGAAAATACATGTTCTCATCAACTTTAATATATATACTGAGATTGTCTCCACTTCTGTCCCTATGTAATTTACCTTACTCTTTTACCCCAGTTATCTGAAAAATTGACTTCATGACTTTTGAATCAAATAATGTGTATAACGTAGCATCTACAAATTCACTGACTGCCAGCATACACAGCAGCTGTAATGAAATCTTGAGTATTTGCTTCTTGTATAACTTAAGAAACAGTCTAACAGGATTATAAACTTTCTGAGAAGTTTTGGTGGTTTGTTATTTCTATTTCTTAATTGAACTTGGTGGGGTATAAAAGTGCTCCGTATTCAGGTCCAGCCTGAGCAGGCACTGTCCCTATGCAAGTTGTAATCTTAGCGGCCCACGGGCCTTTCTCCCGTTTCTGCCATTTTCTTTCAGGAGCACGGTACGATGTAAAATTAACAATTACTGTTTAAAACAAGTGGGGAAAATATGCACGATATCGGAAAAGCCTGTCTAGAACTGGGGCATTTCCTGCTATGCCTAGCGAAGGCACCATTTAAAACCGAAGCCGAAGTCGAGTTGCGCTGCTGGGCGCCAGCCCTTTCCG
>NW_010555911.1:0-2526 GCF_000687285.1 Phaethon lepturus
GCGGCACTGGTGCCGCAGGAAAAGTGACCGCAGCAACACACCACAAAGGCACCCGTGTGACCTACTAGCACAAGGTGCTTGTAAAAAGGCAGGACAGAGTCTCCTCAGATCGTTGGCCTCCGTAACGGTAACAAGGCATTTTTAACAAACCCCACCAAAGAAACGGGCCCTCGTTTGACAGCTCCGCAGGAATATGTGGAGCAAAGGGGTATTAAAAAACCTCAGGGATGGTTAGGATACAGCCCAAGACCCGCTGTGAGAGCCAAGCTGTGGAGACTGTCTCACCTCTTATTTTAACAAGAAGAAACTAGCCCCGGGCATTGCTGGAATAGTCCTTGCCTTTCGCACACAGACAACTGAGCCCATCTGACATCCGAGCGACGGAGAGCCGCATCCTCAAGGTTAGCAGCAGGCAGGGCAGGACAGGAACTGAACAATCTGGATGGTGTGAAATCCCCAGCTATTCTGAGTGAGCATCTTGGAGGCCGTCCAAGGGAGACAACTGCCATGAAACACACCGCACGGAGCCACGGGAGCTCCTGGTTCCCCAACGCCACCAGCGGATACCGCAGCTCTGCAGAAGGTCACTGTCACGGCCTCTGGCCCACAGCTTTCACTGGGAAACTGGGGCTGGGTCATGGGCAGCCCGCTTCGGGAACAGCAGCGCCAGCGAAACCTGATGGGGCTGAACATGGGAGTATTTCAGAGCTATCTTCCAAAAGGTGGACACCAGTGGCACCCGTACAACCTGGGGTGCTTGAGACCTCAGGCTGCTGCTAGCAAGTGCAGAGGAGAGATGTAACCGCAATCACAACTTCCCTTTAAGAAAGTTAGGAGTCTCGTGCTCTTCCTGAATGTTTCTTGCCCACGTTGGTGCTTAACAGGCCAGCAAAGGCAGAATTTCTGCCGGGGAATTTCTGCCAGGCCACTCGTTGTGTCACCTCTCTCAAGAGAGGGTGGCAGCAGCCATCACATGCACGTGCTGGGCTGCTGTCGAGAGAGACGCTGCAAGGGTGAGCCAGTGCTGAACACGTGCTTTCAGAGGTTTATTTCTTCCACAAATACCTGCAAAGTGGCCCCTTTCCATGAAAACAAAGCAGACGTTGGCCACGTGGTTTGGCACGAGCCCTGCAGACTGATGCCAAGCAAGGGAAGGCAGCGGCCGGCATGTCCTCCCCGCTTGGTCCCAGCGCATCGAGCGGGGAGCGATGCTGCTGCGGAAGCTGCGTCTTCTGAACTGCCCGTGGTCTGCCCGTCCTGCCGCCCACGCATCTGGCGGTCACCGCTGGCTGCAGAGTTCAGGGGAAAAGGGTCCATTTGCTCATCCACCACCGTACGGGCACACGGGTGAGGCAGCACGGGAAGGCAGCAGGGCAAAGCTTTGGCCTGGAAACAACGCCGATCTGAGCTGGGACTATGGGCAGGCAGGACAACCTCCAGGCAGCGCGGGCAGGTCTGCAGCACCCGCTCCAGACTCATTCCAGCCGATCCCGTCAGGCTGGCGTGCCGCTGCAGCAGGGTCGGACCACCACTTCCCCGGTGCCGGGGTCGCTGCCTTCGCTCATGAGCTTTGCCTGGAAACAGGTCTTGGCTGAGCTTGGCAAATGGCCACCGCGTGACCTCCCTGTGGACCGCCGCACAAGAGCAGAGCACCCGCCGCTGAAGTTCACCCGACGCAGCGTCTGCACCACGCAGATGCAGCGTGCCGCAGACGGGTTTAGACAGTAACACCCGCTCACTTGAAATTAAAGGTTCTAACTCCACTAAGAATATTCTGTTCCAGTAAAAATCAACCCAACCTCTCTACTGGCTGCCACAATCGCAAAGGTATCTGGGTGGGGTCATTGAAAAGAAATCCTTTTAAAAAACCCCGAGATAATAGCATGTACAGCAAAAATAATTTTTTTAACTGAGGTGACTTCAAACATGCCTTATTTGTAAAGAAGGTGAGTTTTCTCCCTGCTGAGATCTGCAAATGCCCATTACCTTGGAGGCCATCCAGCGAGCCTCTCCCTCTCTCTCACAAGGTCCTGCATAGTTTTAAATCAGAAGAGACAAAAGCAATCCCGCAGCATGGAGAAAATGACGACAGCAGATGGCGAAACATCCTCCAGTCCAGGAGGATTTTCTTCCCCTGAGCGCAGACGCTGGGAACCTGATCCTCAGACAGCTGGTCCTGTGCCCCCGGGGAGACGGAGGCGAAACGCTGGCTGATGCCGGCAAGCAGCTCGGAGCAGCTCCTCGGTGTGCACCACGGCCCCCACGTCTCCTCCTGCGACCGCTCTCATGGCAATGGAGGGTCCCTGGGCATCAAGGGTCCGGGGGCCGGTTTGTGGGGTCCACCTCCCCATTGCAGGCGTGGCTGCCGCTGCTGTTCCCTGGGGATGCCCTGCCCCGGAGCGGATAGCCGGCACCGCGCTGGGTGCAGCACTTGGTCCAGCCTTGCTGGACCATGATTTTTTCTCTCTGGGCTTACCAGCTTGCTGTCCAGAGAGACTGAATCACAGAATCACAGAATCACTAAGG
>NW_010555912.1:0-12393 GCF_000687285.1 Phaethon lepturus
CCCCGCTGCTGGTCCCGCTGCGTTGCCCCGCAGCTCCCGGGGCGCGGGGGCCGAGGAGCCCCGGTTTCCGTACGGTCGGGTCGTGCCCACGCGGAGCCTCCCTGCGGCTGCCGGGGGTTTGTCTTGCTCTAAACGAGGCCGCAGCTTCCATCGTGGCGGATCGGGGTCTTCCCTCCGCCTCACGCTGCAGTCGGCTCCCAAAACGCCAATGCTCCCGTGGCTTCTAACGGGCTGAGATGAGTGTCCTGCTTGCTCATGCCTTTTCTCTTTGGACACCGTCACGAAGTCAGAGACAATTTGGAGGAGCTCTGAACCGCAGGCTGTTGTAGAATCGGGGACTTCTAGGACGGTTTGGGACAGAAGGGACCTTTAAAGACCATCTCGCCCAAACCGCCACCGTGGGCAGGGACTTTTTCCATCAGACCAGGCTGCTCAAAGCCCCGTCCGACCTGACCTTGAACACTTGCCAGGGATGGGGCATCTGCAAGTTCTCTGGGCAACCCGGTCCAGGGTCTCACCACCCTTCTCATAAAGAATTTCTTTCTTACATCTAATCTAAATCTACCCCGTTTCAGTTTAAAACCGTTACCCCTTGTCCCATTGCTACAAGCCCTGGTAAAAAGTCTCTCCCCATCATCCACCGCAGTTACGCAGGCATGATTTCGGAAGTGCTGTTCCTCTGGTATCTATGGGCAAACCTGCCTCAGATGGTGTGATCTCCTCGGTAGCGGATGATACAAGGTTAAATCTCTTTTATACATTTGTATTCTTGCGAAACGTGGTTTTTAAAGTCTCAGTAAATGCATTCGGGCAGTTTCTTTAAATAACCAGGGACGATAAAACGTTATCAGTGGAAAGGCCATCTGTTCCCCTTGCATTATCCAAGGAGTGGACGTAGAGCTTCTCCCCACGCATCCCTTTCTCCGTCCAGCCTTCCCAGGGTCTCCAGCTCAGGTACCGCTGACTGTTGTACCCATTTTCACAGCTCTTCTTCCAGAGTGCTTTTCCCAGTTATCTGTGTGCCCAAAATCCGGGTATCCTTGGAGGAAAGGTTGCTGTCTCCGTAGCTGGCTGCCGCACCAGGAGCTCTTTGTCCCTTGGAATTTCTCTGTGGCTTGGCACTGCTCACCGTGTGTGTTTGGCCCAGGCTAGGGGGACCAGTTAACCTTAATCAGGGAAGGCAAATGAAAGGCTGGGAAATAATCTTGTTGAAGTGTTTAGATTTAAAGATCTGACATTAGAGAGAGTAAATGTCAAATTGAGTTTAAACAACAGAATAACACTTGAAGGGCCAAATTTTTCTCTGGTGTATATGGCTGCAAATCCACTTGTTTTCCACAAAGAACTTGGCTGTATTTCTAAGCAAGCCTTGCACTCCTGGTCTGAACCGCAGGGTGCTGAAGTCCGCGGCAGCCACCCACTGACTCTACCTCCACAGCCCACCGCAGGTGCCGGCAGGAGCTGCTGCCTCTCGGGTCTCCTCCGTGCTGTCAGACCAGAGAGACACTTTTTTTGCTCTTCCTTATCCTATAATCTCCCTTTTATTTGGATAGCCCTCATATTTTCCCTGCTGTTTCCACCATACCTTGCTTTCTGTGTTGACTGGGACCCTGCCCAGTGCATTTTCCACTTGCCCCACCAGCCAGGATCCTTCCCAGCGCTCCAGGATCTCCGGTGTCGTTTCCCACCCGCGCTTGCCCTTTGAGGATGAGCAGGGATGAGCCACAAATTGAGAACCCCCACTTTGAATCTATTCATTTTTCTCCTGACGGGCTTTTCGTTCCCATGCAGATGCTGTGCTCAGGAAATGATGTTTAATCATCCCTTGATTGAACAGAAAAACAGTGAATATCCTCAGATGCGGGTTTTTCTGAGAAGCTGTTAGGCAATTGATCAAATGATGAGAAAGCTCATTTGGCTCAGTGGGAGCATGGTCTTCAGTTGGGAACTTATTTATGAGGTCCTGCAATGAAGATGGATGATGCTTATGGTACCTGCAGTAGAAAACAGAGCTTGTAATTGAGAATGCAGGAAGGTAGTGGTTGTATTGTTAAGTACGAGCCCCAGAAAAGCACCTGAAAAAATATCAGGACCCTGACGCTGCCTTCAGGTGCGCGTGCTTGAGATTTCTTCCGAACGCTTTCAACCAAAATCATTCCATGTAGCCATACCCACCAGGAGTCTGCCGAAGGCAGCGGTCCTTGCGGCTCCACGGGCAGCGAGTGGCAGGAGCAGCATGGAAGGAACATTAATTAAAGAGCGCTGATGAAGTAATTGGCATTAAACATCACCAAAGGCGCCTTGCCGAAGAGTTGTAATTACTGCAGAATGCGGTCGCCGGGGGCTAATACACAAAATCTGTTGTCACAGAGCGCGGGCGCAGCCCAGGGAAATAGCACGTGGATGGCTTGTCCGGTGGGACGGAGCACGGGTGGGATAACACTGGGGAGGCTGCTGCTGCTGCTCAGCTCGCCGGGCGGCTCCCGAGGCCACCGAAGCCTGCTCTGCTCGCCAAGTAACGCCGTTACGCCTCCCTAACGAACTATTTCTCCTGGAGAGAGGCCGGGAGCAGAGAGCCGGTGCTGCTCACGGGGCTTTCCTTCGGGAGCTGCTGGATCCACGCCGGGACTTGCTGTGACCAACAGATGTGGATGAATGGGAGAAAATTCATGAGACCTTGTTAAGTGGGCGGCGGGGAAGGCTCAGGAGGGTTTGGTTATGAGAACGTGACAACGCGGTGGCAGGGAACATATGAAAGGTGCAGGCACATTGGAAAAACATTAATATCGCTGGTAAAGAGGGTGTTGTGTGTATAGATCGCAAGGATGGGCTTAACTGGATGAACTGGAGATGCAATAGGATGGTGCGGGACTATCAGATAAAATAATAACCTTGTCTGAAAGGTGGGGCTGGACGTGGTCCAAACTACAACTGATTTTCAGGTCTGTCTGTGTGTTTGCTTTTCGAAAACGGGTTTGTTTTTCCAAGGGTTATGTTTTATGTTGGATTCCCTGAAGAATTTAGGGATGGCTTAGTTAGAGGAAAGGCTTAAATTTTGTTCCCCCTGCCCCAAATAAATCCGTATTGGATTCTTCGTCATCTGAAGCTGAGCACCCAGCTGGACGGGCAGCTCCGGCTGAGGTTTGTAGCCTTGCGGTAGGTCTCTTCTGCGGGATGCTGAGGGAGACGCTTCTTGAAAATCTGTCACTGTATTTAGCATGGAAGAAAAAATTTGGTTTGCATGAGGGGAAGACCACCATCGTAACAGCGGGCTGGTTCTGGTTAGCTCGCCAGTGGCTTTGCAGCACCCTGCTCCCCGGCACTTCATGTCTCCGTGGCCGCTTTCAGAATGACGTGTTCTTAGAGAAAACAGCGCACGACTCGACGCGAGTCAGGCCGTCGGCATTGGCAAATTAAGTTCTGCAAGCTTAGGATTTGGGGAGATATAACGGCAATGTGCTATCCTGCGGGAGCAGCGCTCACATCACGTGTGCCGGATTCCCACCCCTGTATTATCTTTCAGGGCTTTCCCCCGCCGCGGCTCCGCGTCCTCCGTCCCTTCCCCGGGCAATTACTCAGCTGTTTCTCAGCTGTTGCTTGTAGCATCGGGGATGAGAAGGCAGTACTGCTGCTCTGTGGGTAGAGGTATTACTTCTGGGTTTTTTTCCCTTTTTAGGGCTGGGATAAACTGCCGCTGAGCTGCTGGAACAGCTGTGGGTCAGGGACAGCCGAGCGCCGGGGGTAGCCGTGCCCGTGTCCGGAGGGAGCGGTGAACTGAATGGCCCGAGATGGTTATTTCTGGTTTGTCAGCCTGGCGTTGCTCGTGCTGGTAGGAGACCGGTTCCCAAGCGCTACAAAATGAGGCTCTTCAGAGGTGTGTAATTAGGGAAGGGACGGTAAAATAAAACTGATCTCCTTAGGCTCAAGTCCTAACAAATCCTCGTGCTCCCTGCGCGGTTGCTGGTTTTCACGCTGTGTTCAACCCGAGGCTGACAAATGAGGACCTGCTTCCCTTCCTCACCCCTTTAATCTACCAGGAAGCCCATTTGCAGTTACTGTTAAATTTGTTTTTAACTTGCTTTCCTTTTTTCCCATATCTGAGGGCATCCCGCTCTCGGCCACACGTCCTAACAGCCTGTTATTATTGCCGCGTGCCAGACCGTGTCCCTGCAGCTCCGCGAGTCGATGCTTTGCTTTTCCTGGTGGAGACACAAACGTGGGTTTCTCTGAGAGAATTCTTTATATTGACCATACGGATTGCCAAAACCTGCAACCTCCTTATCCTCTGCAAGAGGGAATGGGGATAAAGCCGTGGCAGGAGAGGGATGCTCTGCCTTGGGAAGGAGGTTGTGTCACTTGGGCCCACTTCCGAAACGCATGCCTTGCAGGTTGGTCTTAGTTTGATTTTGAGGCATTAAAGTTTTATTTAACTAGAGAAAGAAAAGCAGCAGCAATAATCATTGTCATCTGGCTGTGTGTGAGGTTTTAATTAAATACCCATCGTTGTTCCTATTAGTTGCTTTTACAAACCTGGCACTTCTCATGCTGCTGAGCGGCTTTCACGTGCTGTCAGGAGGAAAAGCCTGATCGCGTCGGACCCACTTGTTCTCCCTCTGGCTTCTCTTGTGGGTTCATTTGTCTTCAAAGGCTGCTGTCAGCACTTCTTGCAGGCACTGAAGGTGCTCGCCAGTGTTTCTAGAGCTCGCGGGAGATTCAAGCAAAGGCAAAAGCTTCTCTGTCCCCTTTGCGTCTTCCAAGCCCCGTACCCCAGTGCAAAGCCCTTTGCTGCTCTTGTGCTGCAGCTTTCATGTTTTGAGGTTGTCTTTCTGCTCCAGGGCCCTTTGGGAAAGGAGGTCTCGATATCCTCAAGGCACAAACCACTCCATTCTCCCTCGGTCCTTTCACATCCCCTCCCCTGAACGCTGCTGAGATGTGAACCCTCAGAACGAGGACCCTGCAGCTCTGTGCCCTGGTGTCCATATCAAGGCCAGGGATTGGGGATTGATACCCAAAATCTGAGCCCAGCCAACGTATCCGTAGTTATCTAATACCTTAAACAGCTGTGGGACCTAAGGAAGCAACTGGAAAGTAAAGTGTTAATAATTTTCTGCCGTTTCCTAATCTTGCTTGCTGGATCCTTTTCAGCGTTTCTCCTGACCTCAGTTATGCTCATTCGTTCATTGTGTGGTGCGGCCGATCGCAGCTCCCCGCCGCAGCCTGCGTTTCTCCCAGGCTTGGTGGGAGACATTTCGGCACTGAATTGTTTCCCAGTGCTCCCGTTGAGTTCCTCTTAAGGAAAAAGTGATGCTGGGGGGTCCTGAAAAAAATTCCCGATTTCGAAATAACAAATCGATTTGGGGAAGACGTATTGTATTTGTGCCTGTTTCGTGAGCGGCGCAGAGGGAACCGCTCGACTTGGCTTCGCCTGCTTTGCGTGTTCGTGGGAAACAAAAGCACGTGCGTGTGTAAGGAGAGGAACCCAACCTAATGCCTCTGAAGTGCCAGTTGCTTTGCACAGACCCAGCCGTCTGTTGAGCATCGCAAGAGGGAGTTGTTACCTCGCGGTTACCTGTTGAGTTGGGAGAGTAAACGCAGCGTACGTTGTGCGGTGCCTTGGAACGCTCCCACCCTCGGCGGTGGCAGAGCTGGGAACGTGGAGGGAGCTGCTCATGCTCCGTGTCGTGGCGTTTGCTGCCGTTTTCTCTCGCTTAGGGCGAGAGACGTGCTCTTTTCTTAGCGGGGAGGGATCGGGGTTTTGCTGGGGATCGCATGGTGGGTTTGCCTTTGGTGGGGCATCTTCATGACCCAAGAGGTCCCTCCTTGTCCTGTCATCCCCACTATATGTCAACCATGGCCGGGGTGGAGAGCTGGAGCATCTGACTCCCCGGGGGGAGAGCTGGAGCATCTGACCCCCCCGGGGGGAGAGCTGGAGCATCTGAGCCCCCCGGGGAGATGGGTGGTGGAGCTCAGCAAAGCGGCACCTGCTCCTGGGGCCAGCTCGCCGCCCTTGCTTAGAGGCACAGCCCTTGTAATCCACACTGTCCCCTGAACTCCGGTTTCCTTCCCACATCTACACCTGCTGCGAGAGTTGTGCTTGCTCGGGGCTTTTCCAGCACGCTACGTTTTTATGCGGTGTTCAGTTTTTCTGACCTGCTTCAGCCTAGGTTTTTTAATTTATTTGCATAAAAAGTGAGCGGCGGCTCCTCGAGTCACCCTGCACCTCAGAGAACTCTTGGTCCCCCTCGTCGCAGATGCCCCAGGTAGGACGGAGTTGGCCACGGTGGTTTTCTTCTTGCAGAAATTTGCAGCCCAAAGGAAAGACGTCAATGGAGTGAACTTTTCATGTTTTCAGGAAAAAAGGTTGCCCGTAAGAAACCTGAGCCCCCAAACATCACACAAAA
Organism: Phaethon lepturus; assembly: GCF_000687285.1. Taxonomy (NCBI): domain Eukaryota; kingdom Metazoa; phylum Chordata; class Aves; order Phaethontiformes; family Phaethontidae; genus Phaethon; species Phaethon lepturus. The sequence goes on from NW_010555912.1 coordinate 6,402, forward strand.
CCAACTGAAAATGGCTTCCCCTTTTCAAAGGGAAATGGAGCTCCCCTCTGAAGAGGGAACTCTTTGGGGCAGTTTTTGTTTCATTCACAAGCCCGCTTTGCCTTTGTTCGGATAAAAGCTCCCTCAGAAAATTTATGACCTTTGCTATGGTGGGAGCCAAGCTACCGAAGGACAGTCCCCGCTTAACAGGGACAGAGGGGAAATAAGGAGGCAAATAATGAAATACAGCCAGAAGAAGTCCATCCTGAAGGCTGAGGTACACACGTGGGCGATATATATAACTGAGGTTTATGGCCCACGGGAGTGACTGTCACCAAAATGCAGACGAGTCCCTGCCCTGCCCCTGTGCCAGGTTCTCCTGGGCTGACATTTCAAAGGGGGAAATAATTTCTCTGTCGCTGCTGCTGCTGCTTTTCTGCCACCGAGCACATTCGCATTCCCGGTGTCACACACGGAGATAACTGAAAAGCTGTTCTGGGCTTGTTTAGCAGAATGAAATTGTATCTCCTTGAGCCTTTAAGGAAAAGTCACGTCACTAGTCAAGTATAAAGAATTGCTGACCCTTGTTGCTGAGATAAGGGTATAGTATCAGGCTTTTTTCTTCCCTCTTGTCCCTGCTCGATAGAAGTTAGGAGTGTGCCTGCCTAGAGACACAAATAGAAGCCCATCGCTTTTACCTGGCGTGAAAAAATGCCGTCAGGAACAGAAAGACCCAAAAGAATGGCTGGTTTGCAGAAGCTGGTGGGATCCCACCCCCACGTCTCGGCACCGGGACCCCCGTGCACGGCAGGAACCCCCCCGCCGGGGCTGCTGCCTGCACCATCCAGCGTGAAGCCCAGTGCTCGGGTGGAGGGTGGCTAAATCCCGGCGGCTGCGGTTTTCCGCCTGCCGGGTAAAACCGGCCCCCCCGTCCATTCCAGAGGGTGGAAAGAATTCCTCGAGCCCGGCGGGAGCTGCTTTTATCTGCGCAGATACCGGGGCCCCTTTTGGAAACTCTGCTGGGGAGAGGAAGATAATATAATAAGAATGTGACAGTGAGAAGGAAAGGTAAAGCAATGAGAAAAGACAACGCCTGGCAGCCCGGGATGGAAAGAGATACTTACAGGAGGAGGTAATTCCTATCTTTATGCCCAGGGAGGTTTCTGTCCATTAGTCACTTTAACATTAATAAGAGTTGTGTGGCCAAGTCCTAAAGAGTGGCTTATTATGAAGAGTGCAGCCCACTATAAAACATGTCATCCAGAGTGATGGACTCGCAGCCCCGTTATCCCAGAAATGTGACGAGAGAGAGGAATGAGGGCTGCAGCCTGCTGCAGCTGCTCTCCGGGAAGAGGTGTCCGGCTCGCGCTCGGCTGCCGGCGGCCCCGTGCTCTCCGCTCGCACCTCAGGCCACCTCGCCGACATCGACCCCGCTGCTGGCTATGTTCTGGAAGAAACAACGGGGCCCTCCGGCGTGTCTGGAGAAGTGGGAACTTTGAATTCTTCATCCCAGTGTGCCTGGAGGACTTGGATACCCAAAGGGCCGTTGATGGAGTGGGATGAAGTCCTTCGCGTTGTTGGGCTCACTTGCTTAAGCTTGTTATCTCTAGTAGCGTCCAGCCTTCGCCCTGTGGCAGCACACTGATGTGTGCTGAGGCGGGGGCCTCCATCTAAGTCCCACGGGCCACGCGCTGCACGCATCCATGGGCTCGTTAGTTCCCGTGTAGCAGATAGGAGAAGTCAAAAGACAGGTCACGCTGCAGGTGCTGGACTTCACTTCCCACGTGTGCGCAGCCAGTTGAGGCACAAGGATATTTCGTGCGTCTCTGCTCAGGGTTGCTGCCTTTACCAGGACCAGCAACTCAACATCTACCAAAATGCCTCTTGGAGAGAAACCTCACTGCTGCCCGTGGAGTCTTTGGCTCGGGGGAAGCTGCCCTCGAGTGCGTAGGGCAAGGTCCAAGCTCCGCTGGCAAGCTGGCTTCCAGCACTGCTGGTGACGGTGACGTTCCTGAATTAATAAGAGCGTTTCAAGTCCATGCTCTGTGTGGTTGCCAGTCTTGGAAGTGTCGCCAGCTCTGTTTTAGTAATGAAGCTGGGCCGGCAGATTGCAAAATTATTCAGAGGAGAAAGCCGTGCGAGGGGGGGACGCGATGGAGCCATCTCGCGCCGCAGCAGCGGTGGGGAAGGCGCGCCGCGTGGGGAGCTTGGGTGGGGAATGGCAGGGGCATGGGACCCCCCAACCGCGGGAGCAGGTTTTATGCAGCCCTTTCAGCTCCCGGTCTCCTGGTGCTTTATGAAGGAAATAGGGGTCATTGCTTTCATTTTTCTCAGTGGGTGGAATTGAGCAGGAGACTTTCACTGAACGATCTGAGCGTACGGGGGGGTGTCTGGTGCTTTGCAATGGACTCACCCGTGGAGTTCAACAGAATTTGGGGGGCGGGAGACAGCGGGTGAGTTGGGTTGATGTTTAAGAAATAAAACAAGGGGCTGCCTGTGAGTGGAAGAAGGATGATCCCTGATTATCTGGGCTTGTTTTCGGTGCTCAGTGCTTTGGAATCGACAGCTCATTCCTCGCCATGCGAGGGTGGAGCAAGACAGCCGCGTGTTTAGTTTAACAACCGGATGAGAGAAGCCAGGAGGGACGGCCCGGGGCCGGCCTCTTTCCAAGGCTGACGACCACCTCCTCCAGTAGTTTATGGGATGATTTGATGGTGCAAAGAGCCACCCGATAAGCCTCATGCGAGGCTCACCTGAAGGATGCTCAGGTGCCCGCTGGCAGCTCTTGTCCGCACATCCTGGGGGGAGACCCGCAACGGCAGCAGCCCGCTCTCCTCTCCCCCGCACCGCTTCGTCTCGCCCACGTATGCCGGTTGCCCTTTCCAATTTGGCAGCTGCCGGGTACTTCTTAAACGCTTCAGCCGTGTTCCCTTGGTAACACTTTCAGATGCAGATCGCAACGTCTGTAGGAGAAATATTGAACTCCGCATCCAGCCACTTAATTACCTGGCGAGCACCGTCCCGTTAGCGCGTTAAATGCACGGCTATTCCTGTTTCTCACATGCAGATGTTATTTTTAGTTCTGACACGTTGCCAGTATCAAGTAACCGGCAGGATCGGGTGCTCTCGACACGGTGCCGGGGAATTCACACAGGGGAACCCTTGGGATTTACCGTGTAAGTTAAGACCGGCCCCGGCTGCCAAGGACGAGGCTGGATTTCCCCAGACATCCCAACCGGCTGCTGCTGCGTGCCCGGTGGGTTCGGGTTTGCTCCGGTGTTGGGCTGGACCGGTCCCGGTGTCTCCTGCGGCTCTGCCCGGTGTTTGGGGGGATCCAACCCAGCATTGCTTGCGGTGAACTTGGTGTCACCTCCAGCGGGTGCTCGTGGGTGCAACAAGGCTCCTCTCCCGCTGCGCCGTGCAGCGTTCCCCATCCCGAGGAGCGACCGATGCTCTACAAAATTACTTATGCTGATGGTTGTAAAGCAAAGGGGGAAAAACCGAACCTTGTGCGCAATCCGTGGCAATCCAGGTTCATTATAGCTCCCTGCCAGCTCTGGTCTCCTTCTACCAGCCTCTCGTTTTATTAATTTGTCCATCTGCTTTGAGGGAAAGTGAGTGAAGTGGTACGGGGGGGGTTTCTCTTTCCTGTTACAGTCCAGAAAACTGGAGAAAAAAGTCAGCTGGGAAATCTAGGCCAACCCATTGTGGCTCAATCTGGGTCTTGAAACCATCAAACTGGGCTTATTTGAAAGCGGTCATTTCTTTCTCAGTCTCACTCTTTTGATTTTATTTTGATTTTATTTTATTCAGTCATCTGGAACAAGCAGGCACAGAGGGGAGGTGAAAGCAGGGAACGCTGGTAATAGTTCTTCGGCAGCAAGTTGGGCATAAAATAGCTTGATCTGTGGGTTTTGTCCTTTTTTTGCTCCCGTTTGCAGCAGTTGAAAGGCGTTCACGGAGGGGCCGGGGCGGGCGGGCGTGGACGCTGTGGGGAGGCTGGTTATCCCCGGGCTTTGCAAAGACGATGTGCTGGCAGGGGTTGTGCCGTGTGAGCCCAGTGGCCCACCCCGACAGTTGATGTTGTGCCGGAAATCTCTGTCCTTTCCGCACGTCGAGCCTCGCGGGGAGGCCGTTGGCGATTGCTCCTGCGTCCCTTCCTCCGACCTCGGCTGCAGGGCAGCGGTGCCTGCATCCCCGCTCCCGAGCTCACCGCAGCCCTAACAGCATCCCTAGTCAAGGGACCAACACGTCAGTAAGTTGAAGACTTGTATGTTCAGACGCTGGGTTTTTTGGCCCACGTACCCCAGCTGACAGCCGCCCTGACTTGGCTTTTTACCCCCTGAGGGTTTCCGTCGGGTTTTGCTGCCTGCAAACCCAGAGCTTGCTGCTTTGATGCAAACTCCCTCCCTGCAGTCTCCGAATCCGGCACTTGCAGTCTCTTGCTAGTTCATTCCGACCGTGTCGTTAGCCCCAAGCTTCGCGGTTCCCTGCCCTCGCGCAGGGTGCCCAGAGGCGTGCGCCGCGGCCGCCGTGGGGTGCCTGCTGGCGGCCGTCGGGTTTTGCTGCCTGCAAACCCAGAGCTTGCTGCTTTGATGCAAACTCCCTCCCTGCAGTCTCCGAATCCGGCACTTGCAGTCTCTTGCTAGTTCATTCCGACCGTGTCGTTAGCCCCAAGCTTCGCGGTTCCCTGCCCTCGCGCAGGGTGCCCAGAGGCGTGCGCCGCGGCCGCCGTGGGGTGCCTGCTGGCGGGTTTAACGCGGATCCCCGGTGCTCTGCGTGTTGCTCTGTGCCCTCTCCTGCATTCGTTCGCCCTCTCCTATCTGCACCTTGCCTTAAACCCACAGGGCGGATTTTTCCTCCTTGCCCCAGCCTGTCTGTTATCCCGGCAAGGTCTCACAAGGTGGCAGTGTTATTGCTAGTCCACCAGTGGGTTGCCTGGTATTTGTTCAGCACAGTAAATATACGTGTTTAAAGTCAGCTTTGATATTGGTTCTGATGCTGCAGAATGTGTTTTATAGTGTAGGGGGAAATGTTGGGCGCGGGTGGCTGAGAGCAGCCCGTCCCTGTGCCCATCGCAGAGAGCTTGCCTGCTTTGTCCCCCAGCATCCGCTGGAGCACGTGGGACGCGGGACATCGCCAGCGCCTGCACCTCCTGGGGACTGGCAGCCCCTTTCAAGAGCAGACGTTAAAGCAGCCGGAAATGTTTTCTTCAACTAGGAAGCAAAACCTCGTCTGCGCTGTCGTAGCAAGGTCCCCGACCGCTAACGGCGGCGATCTTTGTCGCTGTTGTCTGGTTTCTGCAACACCTCAGCCCCGGGGTCTGCCCCACGGCTTCCCGCATGCACCGCAGTAGTTCAATACCAACATGGAAATCCATTCTCAACGGGCCAAACCGGAGACAAATACCAGCTCAGTCTCTGGGAGGCTGGGAGCAAAGAGAAAGCCCAAACTCTGTCCATGCTTTCCGTAAACCATCCCTGTCCCTCTGCTGCTCCCCAGTGCTTCGGAGCAGACCCTGGGGCTAGAGGACGGGCACAAGAGCGTTTTCTTCGGCAGTGTTTCCTGCATCTACCCGCTGCTGCTCCGCCTCCCGCATCGCTGTCCCAGCCATGCCTGAATGTCCCTGCTGCGTGGGCAGACGGCGCCCGGGGCTCTCGGAGCCAAAGCCCCAGGAGCACCAGGGGGTTCGGTGGCCGACGCGGGATGTCGGGGCAGGAGGGAGCCGGGACGGGTCGAACACGGAGGCCGCGTTGCTGCCGGACGCACAGACCGCTGTCCTCCCGCTCCTCCCGCGCCGCTGGAGACCCCTGTGGAGTCCCAAGGGGAAGAGCAGTAGATCCCCGGAGCCGCGTGGCTGCACGCGTCACCGGGGTGGTGGGGTGTCCTCTCTGTCACCCTAAATCTGGGCCGACTGGCGAGATGGTGCATCACACAGTGGAGAGCTTTGCTCTAGCACCTGGCACTGGTGCTGACTAAATCAGAGCCGGAGGTGCTCTGGCGGGGCCCCCCT
>NW_010555912.1:12511-21851 GCF_000687285.1 Phaethon lepturus
ACTTTATGTCTTGCAAATGTGGTTTCCCCCCTCGGCAGCTCCGTCTGCATCACTTACCGTCGGAGCAGGGCTGAGGCAGCCAGGCTCCGCTGGTATTTACTTTATTGAAAAGCTTCTGCGTGCCTCTGTTGCCGTAGTACGGCAAGATGACGGTTTCAGAAAGCACTTAGCTTATCGTGTGCCCAGCCCGACAGATCTTAGCCTAAAATGCTTCACGTTGCGCACGTGCTTAAGCGCTGGGCTGAGCGGGAACCCGTAGGATCGCGTAAGCGCTGCAGCGTTTTAGGTAGAAATCATCACAAACACCGAGCTGATCTCTGAATCCTCGCTGTTGCTGAATATTGGTGGGAGTAAATGTCATTTTGAAGGGACGAGCCTGTGCCGATGTGTGGTTGGGGGTCCATTGGGAGGGCTGGGGGGGCGTCATTAATTGTGCAAGCTCCGTCAGGCAGCAGAAGCAGAAGAGCTGGGGGCTGCGGGACCCCCCTGCGAACCCGTGTTCGAACAAGCGGCCCCGGAGCTCGGTGGTGGCAGCGGTGCTCTGCTCGGCGGCCGCAAGCATGCACACATCTGCCGGCCAGAGCTCTTGGCTCTTCGCTGGGCTTCTTGTTTCTTTGGTGTGAAAGCAGCTTTTGAAACCCGGGGGACCCCTTGCAAGCAGAGGGGTGAGCGGGATCTCTGAACAGCAAACGCTGGAAAGCTTTTCTGAAGAGCAAGCTGTAGTCTCTGTAGTTTGCACCCCATGCGCCCGTCTCCCCGTGGGCGAGGGGGGACGAATTTAGAGCAGCACCAGCCATCACTCCTGCCGGAGCAATGGCCGCGCGAGGCGGAGGCAGGTACCGCGTTAGTCCCGAAGCGTTAGGCGCCCTGCAAGGAGTGCAAGAACAGGGAGTTGGACTCCTTGACAGGACAAGGGATAACGGTTTTAAACTAAAAGAGGGGAGAGATTCAGGCTAGATACAAGGAAGAAATTTTTTGTGATGAGGGTGGTGAAACCCTGGCCCAGGTTGCCCAGAGCGGTGGTGGATGCCCCATCCCTGGGAACAGCCCAGGTCAGGCTGGATGGGGCTCTGAGCACCCTGCTCTGGTTGAAGATGCCCCTGCTCATGGCAGTGGGGTTGGACTAGATGGCCTTTGAAGATCCCTTCCAACCCAAACCAGTCAATGATTCTATGATCCTTATGGGTCCCTTCCAACTTGAGATATCCTATGATTCTATGATTTCCAAGAAGGAATTTAGTACCTTCTCCTTTTATACTGAAGAATTAAAAAAATTCTCTGCGGCTTCCCGTTGTTTAGCAGCATCCAGAGGAGCAGGTCTTGCCTTCAGCATCGTGCTGTGATGTGGCAGTCGTTGGGGTGAGCCTTTGGGAAGCACCTGATGCCGCTGCCCAGCTGCAGCGAGGGCCGAAGCAGTTCATTCCTACCCGTCATGTAAACGACCGGGGACTCAGAGAGCTGGATTAAATTGTGATGGAGTTGGGCTTTCTCCAAGCCTCAGCTTTAGGCTGATATCCCAGCCATATGGCCAAGGATGCCACTAACTTCTCTCCAGCCTCTCTGCAGAAGGCATCTTGCGACGCCTCATGTGTGTCGCCGGAGGCTTTCAGCATCGTTACACTCATTGCCGATAAGAGTAATATATAATGTTGATGTAGATCATCTGGCAGTCTTAAAGTGCTTTTAAATTGATGATCTGAGCATCAGAACAAGTGTTGGTTGTAAAAACCAAACCGCTGCCGTTCTGCGGTATTGCAGGCGCACGCTGAGCCAAGATTTTGAAGTAAAAGGCAATTTTGGGGACTGCAGGACCAGGGAGAGTTTTTTCACCAACCTCTTCTGAATAAAATTGGTTGGTTTGTTCTCAATTAATATTTACGCTTTTCCAAAATGTGACAATTAAAAAAAATCCTGACGAGGATTCATGAAATAAACACTTTCTCTTTTCTGAATTTGGTTTCGTTGGGTATTTCAGAGCTTTCCTTTAAGAATTCGAAGCTTTTTGTTGGGAATTTTCTGCGGAGGGTTTTTTCCACGCGTTTCTTCATGCCGTTTTATAGCATGTCAGAAGCGTTAGAGCACAGAGTCCGACTGGTTTATTATTGCACAAAGATGAGGCGTTGCTCCAAAACGTTTCAGTCTGTCCCCTGTAGCATCTGACCGTAATGACTTTAAAAAAGTAAATTAAAAAAATGCTTCAGTTCATGCATCAGTAGCACATGTCGGTAGTGAATAATTCCATACTGCTATCAGTACTGCACCAGGGAGCTACAGAAACCTCGTCAAAATAACCTACAAAACCACAAGGAAAAAAAAAAAATCTGAGTTTCTAACTTCTTGTCTTTTTTTCACTCCGCCGTGCTGTCTCAGAAATGCTCTCGGCAATGCCTCGACCGCAGCCTCTCGCCGGGGACTGCGAGGGCTGTGCGCGCCCGGGGTGTCCTGGGAGCGGGGCGCAGCCTCCAGAAGAAGGTGGTGGTGTTAATTTGGTATTTCTGCTGGGCTGGGAAGGGCATACGCCTGCGCTGAGACATGCTGAGCAGCTCGCTGAGCGCTTCATCCTGGGCAAGTGCCTGTTTGGCACAAGGAACGGGAAAGGAGGTGAGCAAGCGAATACCCCAGCTTGACCAAAATTTTTGATTTTGGCAGAGGCAGCAAGAGTTCAGGTTTGCAGACTCAGCCCGTAGGAAGAAAATAGGAAATTCTAATTACCGATCTGGAAATGTGTCCCTAAAAGATGCGACGCAGTGAGCCCAGCCTTGTGGCAAGGAAAATCTCTGGTGCTTTTGTGTCTGAAAGAACTTCTGTATATGCGCTGTGAAGTACGGTGCAAGTGGGCTCCTGCTGCAAATCCATCATCTCTCGAGGTCAGGGATGGAGAATTTTTCTCCGTTCAGTCTTGCTCACCCAAGGGACGGCACCAAGGACATGAGGACAAGCTGGTTGTCACCTGTAGTGACTGGGGAACGGTGGGCGCGTGGCTGGCCCCAGCCTTGCCCCAGCGATGCCACATGTCTTTTGTGAAGTTACTGGTCCAAGCTGGGACATTGCAGGCCGATTCCAGCCCCGCTCATACGGGAGGGCTTTTTACGAGGCATTAAGTGTCCCCTTGTCCTCGTCAGCCAACGCACGGGGGAAACGTCACACGACTTGTACATCTTCATGCAGACAAGGGGAAAATTGTGGCTGACCGCAGGCCTGGCTTTCCAGGGGGTATTTCTGCCAGGTACAACTCAATAATTAGGAATATAAGCGCGGCAGCATCAAGCATGAGCAGAGGGAGCCAGCAAATATGGCTTTGTCCTTTGCTCTGCTTTACAACCACGAGAAAACCTCCTTGCAGGTCGTCTTGGGCTCCGTCTTGGCATCTCCCTGTAGCATGGACATCCCCGTCTCGTTACCCTGGCCAGGAGCTCAGCAGGGACACCCTTCCCAAAGGTGGCTGAAGGAGGCTCCTCCGCTTTCCCTGCAGCCCTGGTTGTGGCAGGAAAAACCCCAGAGTGCCCGAGAGCCCGCACATGGAAGAAGCAGCGTTTCTCTCCCACGCTTCTCCCCCGGAGGCCCTTCTGAGAGATGACATCTTTTCTTTAACCCCCTGACTTTTTTCCCAGGTGTGAATCAACATGTGAAGTCCACAAATGAGGATGCTTTTTTTTTTTCTCCCTTCCCTTGTGTTTGGGGTTTTTTTTTTTTATTTTCACTAAAGGCACCAGCGTGGGGATGTGATTTGAGGAATGGTCTGCTCCGAGCGTTTTAGTCCTTGGGTACCCAGAAAAAGCCAACTTAACGGCATCTCTGTGCGGGGTAGGCTCACTCAAGACATGCCTCGTTAAGTGGATCTCTAGGAAAAGACGAGAGCTGAGGGGAGATAATTTCAACACAGCATCCCAGCCTCGCAGGGGTGGGTTGCCAGTGTATACGTCACCTCCAGCAAGGCTTGGCTTCCTAAATCCCCTGGCAGTTTGAAAATGTCACCCTTCATCTTCACCCTATTCATCAAGTTGCATTTTACCAGGGAATGGCCCCAAAAAGGGACGAAGGGTGCCGTATCACGAGACTTTCCAGGGTGTAGCATTGTATAGAGAACGAATGTCCCTGGAAGTATGTAAACTTCTGCTGCTTTATCCCTTGCCCACTAAGTCCCAAAGCTTGTTAAATCCAAAGGTTTGTAGCAATGGTTTAATGTCTTAAGCATTGACCCAAATTACCTGCTATCTGTCCTATAATTGATTAGAAACGCTGAGGCTTGGGTAAAGATCGTCTCCTCCACAAGCCTTCCCATGGCCTGACAGTTCTGCATTTACGAGTTTTATTGGTTTAGAGTGCATTTGATAGCAACAATTTGACTTTTACTTATTGTAATGCTTTTTTTGTAAGCAGATTGGTTTGGTTTGAGTTTGGTTTTAAAAGCCTTATTCATCTCTAATCCAGAATAATACCATCTCCGTGGCTTTTAACGTGATTAAATAAGGACAGCCTGTGACGCCACTGGGCAGTTCGGTTTCCCAAAGTATATTGGATTTAGCCCCGAGTGAGGCTGCTGGGCCATAAAAGGAAGAATTTCGGTGGGTTGCTTTGGGCAGTCCGTAGTTCAACCCCCGTGTTCTCGCTGAAGGTCACTGTAGTACAAGTGCTCCATAATTAAGGGTGGAAAAGGAGAGCCTTTTTCAATTGGCGTTAGCCCCGTCCCTGGATCTATGACACGAAGCTGCGCCGCATTCCCCGCCCGTGATGCAGGAGCTCTTAACGTCACAGGATTTCCTTGCTTAAAATCTTGTTGGTGACCAGCGATGGGCGAAGGAGTGGGGTGACCTCTGCATTGCCATGGCCATGGACTTGTCCACCATTAAGTAACCACGCTGCAGCGCTCTTGGGATTGCACAGCCAGCACTGCCGCATCTCTAGTCCTCCCTCCATCATAGAATCATAGAACCATTAAGGTTGGAAAAGACCTTTAAGATCATCAAGTCCAACCGTCAACCCAATACCACCAAGCCCACTAAACCATGTCCCGAAGTGCCACGTCTACATGTTTTTGAACACTTCCAGAGATGGTGACTCCACCACCTCCCTGGGCAGCCTGTGCCAATGCTTGACCACTCTCTCAGTAAAGAAATTTTTCCTAATATCCAATCTAAACCTTCCCTAGTGCAACTTGAGGCCATTTTCTCTCGTTCTATCACTGGTTACTTGGGAGAAGAGACTAACACCCACCATGCATGTTCTCTGCTCTGGAAGAGAGATGCTGAAGCACCCAGGCAGGACCCAGGAGTGATTAGTGATCACTAAAGACTGATTAGTTCCCTGTGTGACCTTGTGCCAGTCACTCAACCTCATTATGTCCCGCTTCCTTTGTGCTTAACCAGCGGATAATCCCTGGCAAAGTAGCTTTCTGTAAGGTGCTATAGGATAAACCTGTTGGCAGCTCCGAGGTGCTTGGCCGCAGGGATGTGCCAGCGGCAGAGCCCACAGCACGGATGGGCGATGAATCCACTGAGCATGGCAGAAACCTGTAAATACAGCAGAGAAAAGAAGTTACTAGGAAAAATAAAGTGCCTACTCATTATTTTTGCCACTCCTCGTAATAGCCGAGCGCTTTAAAAGTAAGTCGCAATTCACAGACAAGGGAAAGCCACAGGCCAAAATCCTCCACTGGTGGAAAGTAATCCAGGGACTGGGCTTGTTACGTCTGTTTGCATAAACTCACATGTCTCTCTCGATACAATCTTAAAGCTCTTCAAATCCAAATTCCTCATACATCTGTAAAAATGTGCAATTTTTTCAGGTCTTTTTTTTCCCCAATCCTGCCAATCCCTAAAAAAGACGGTGCTTGTCTTCAGCCGCGAGGGATCAGGTGAGGGTGCGTGTATCTTCCAGGCTTGGGAGCAGGACTCTCAACCCGTGTCCCCAAAGCTCACTGTCAGTTTGGAAAGGGAGGCACAACTCCCATCAAAGCCTGTCTCATTGCCTTGTCTGCCACCAGCTCACAAAACCAAAGCGAAATATTGTGGCAATGTCTTCAGCTTCCTATCTTCCTGGCTCCCTGGAGGATGGTTCGTAATTATGGGGCAGTTTCTCCATGTCCGCGGTGTCATCAGTAGCTGTCAGAGATCATGGAAGGTGATGGTGGTGGGATGAAAGCAAAGCCACTGCTTCTGCTTCTCTGAGTGTAGTTGCCCTTTAGGTAAATGATAGTCACATCCACAGCAATTAGTGCTTTCTGAAGTGTGTTTGATTAAATTAGATAGCCCTCTTCCAAAAGTGGGAATAATTAATCTATCAGTGACTTGAGTGCTGGCAACTCTGTCACTTTGCTGTCAACTTTCAAAGACATCTCCAAGTAGCTGGGGAAGGGAGCAGTTATTTTCAAGTCCTTATTTCTGTGAATTCTGAGACTATTCATTGGGGCCTTTTCTCTTAAGCATGTGTTTAATTTCTGAAGCCCTGACTTAGCGCGCAGTCAGGTGGATGGCACACTAGGCGCTGAAGTGAGACATCCGCCTTGTATTTTGTTGACTCAAGTCCGTGTCTTGTGGTTGATAGGTCTGGACACTAAATTCCCTTTTTCAGCAGAAATAGAGGTGATGCAGCAAGACATGAAAAGCAAGTCTTCCTGGCGAGTAAAGTGCAGGATGGGTCTCTGTGCCCATTCATCTGCCGGCATTTCTGAGCCGGGAAACGCCAGCAGCTGCCAACGGTGGGAGGACGCTGGCCCCGTCCAGCAGCTCGTTTCTGAGCTTCGTCATCGCTGCGGCTGCAGAAGCTGCTCCTGGCACCAAAACAGTGCAATGCGCTGCCAGGACCCTGCCAACGGGGCAGCCTCAGTGGCCTTGGCCAAGGCTATGTAGAGGTGGCCACCACGCACGCCAACCTCTGCGTGCTTTGGGGGTGTGCTGGCTCGCTTTGCACGCCTCTGTGGCTGGCTCCATCAGCAGATGTGGCTTTACTGTCCTCCCTTCCTAGCAGGAGCTTTGCCGGTGAGGTCAGCTCATGGCATACCGGTCTGCTGACAGCAAGGCAAGTAGGCATGAAGTATAATTAAATTGAAAGTATATTTAAACTGTTTTCTGAGCACTACTTATGAAGGAGCATGGATATTCAGAACATATTAAACTGTCAAATTTAATAAATCTTAAGCAGCATGGCCGTGGGCCAACACCAATGCATATTTTCTGCAGCACCATTTAATTAAGAGTGAGTATTGTTCTTTAAGCTTATTCATTGTTCGTCTGAAGCAGAGTGCACAGTAAGAGCCGTGGAAATGAGTTGGTTCAATAAATTAGACCTGGCTGCTGCTTTTTCGTTCGGTAACGTTGGATCTTAACCCAGAAAAAGGAAACACCATGGAAAGGATAAGGACATTACAGGGAGAAAACAGCCACGGTGACGTAACGGAGGAATCGGCGCTGCTTGCTCCATCGAAAGCAGCCTGATCACAGGGGCTGCATTTAACGCATTCATTGGGATGAGTTAAAATGGCAACTGGTGAGGGCTGGAGCAGGTCTTAAAACGGGTCATCGCTCTTCTCCCTGTGCCACAGCCGGCTGGTCGCCTGCTCTGCCGTGAGCCAGGAGGAGTGTGCTGAGCTGAAGCGCAGCTATTATAACGTCGGTATTACCTTGATGAAGATGGCTTTCCTTTTTTTTTTTTTTTCTTCCATCACAATCTTGTTCCTTGCCTTTTGAAGCAAGTTGAGCAGACCAGGTCATGAGAAGCCATCTCCTACAGAAACCGCTCAGATGTGGTCTCCAGCACTAAAAATGATGGCATGGTCATGGGAGCTGTCAAAAAAGAAAATGATAAAGAGGGGCAAAGGACCCTACCTTTCTCCCCAGGGTTGTGCACGTTGGGAAATCATCTCCAGCTCTTCTGAGCAGCTTTGCAGGGGTGGGTTGCTTTGCACGAAGGCGTTTGCGTGGTTGCATGTATGGACCCATCGATAATGGGGTCCGTAGCTTTTTTCCACGTCTCAGCTTTCTGAATCAAGTGATGGCCAAAGGGCCTGTTTGGGTTGCAATTTCCTGAGTGGAGGCTGCAACCAAAACCACCAGCAGTTTTAAGAAGGAAAGAAAAAGCAGGTGGTGGAGAGGATGGAGGTGCTCTGGGCCATGCAGAAGCTTTCTGCCTTGTGTTGCTGCTTCGTTCAGCTGTGGGCTGGGGTTGACTGTCCCCAGTTTGGCAGTTATGCTGGGTTAAGAAGTTGCTGGCAAAGAGGATGTGTGTTGTATGCCTCAAAATTTCACCGATGTTGATAAAGTCTGTGGAAACCACCTACTCTTCTATGGACATGACAGGAGAGCTAGAAAACTCACGCCACAGAAATGTGTGAAAATAACCATAATTGTTTATGATTGCTTCAGGGTTTCTCTTGCAAACCCCTCCCAGGCAGGGTTGGAAAGGGTTGCTGGATGATACAAAGTCCTCGGGTCCAGGGCTTGAAACCACTGCCCTGCTTTGCAGAAACTTCTTGAGCTCATCTCCTCGTGCATGCTCCTTCACCTTATATAATTTTTTTTTTATTTTATAGTTTTTATTGTTTTTATTCGGTTAAAAATTCCTATTAAACAAGGCAAAGCATCACCCAGCGATGGGTGAGGAGCCGAGCAAGCGTGTAAGGGTGTTAACCTGGGTGCCAGCCCTGCCTCCAGCATTCAGCAGCTCCCGGGCTGCTGGAGCCAGAATCTGCCCTCGTGCATCTCCTAAACCTCCAGAGATTTTTCTCTTCCATGGATGTTGCTGTTCCCCTTTACCCGTGGTAATGGATTTTGGTAAAGCGGTTAAGTCATATCAGTGACATGAGCATTTTAGTGCACAAAAAGGGCTCAAACCTTCTTGTCCCAGCGACGTCTCTTAGCGGATCCGGGCGAGGGGCAGAGGGGAGGGATACCCGACAAGGCACCGCATGGGGGATAGAAGAACTCCTTCGCTGGGCGGTCATCCGGGTTCATTTGGAAGTTAAGGGGTTGGCTGCTGAATTCGCAGTTCCACGTACTGATCTGTTTGGCCCCAGCCAGGAGGGCTGGTTGTCCCCACGTGATTGCAACGCTATTGCAGAAACCAGGTGTTGCTTTTCTGAAAAAAGTTGATTCGCTTCGAATCATTGAAGGTGCGGATGGTGATTATTTTTGATATACGGGTTTCTAGCAAAACAGGTGTGTGACGTAAGACCCGGCGTGATGGTGGGGGGCTCGAGCTCTGCCGTGCTTCCGCGCCCGATCGAGTTAGGGAAACGCGTAGAGCTGAGAGCCCGTAATGACAGCTGTCCAGCAGTGCCGCAGCCCGCCAGCTCTCTCCCAAAATGGCAGGCAGGCGGGTGGCTCGGGGAAGCCTTAAGTCCTGC
>NW_010555912.1:22157-22617 GCF_000687285.1 Phaethon lepturus
GGTCCCTGGGCAGCCGCAGCCTTCGCCCGGGGCTGGGAATACGGGGCGTGCTGCGGCGGCGGGAGAGCTCTGACCCCCCTCGAGCCTGACATCATATACATTCACCCCCCATTTTGCCAGAACTGCTTGAAGAATTGAACGAGTCCCGAAGCCCTGCAGCCGGAGGAACCTGGCGCAGAAAACCCGTCCACGTAAGGAGACGGCACGGGCGGGCCAGGCACGGCGCAGGCCCGTGCTGAGGCCGGGCGTGCTGCGGCGGCGGGAGAGCTCTGACCCCCCTCGAGCCTGACATCATATACATTCACCCCCCATTTTGCCAGAACTGCTTGAAGAATTGAACGAGTCCCGAAGCCCTGCAGCCGGAGGAACCTGGCGCAGAAAACCCGTCCACGTAAGGAGACGGCACGGGCGGGCCAGGCACGGCGCAGGCCCGTGCTGAGGCCCAGGACCGCGGTCGCAG
>NW_010555912.1:22963-23423 GCF_000687285.1 Phaethon lepturus
GAGAGCCGGGCAGGGAGGAGGCGGCCTCCTCCTTAATTTCTCTGAGGTCCCACTGAAGCCCAAAATGTCTGTAAGGGGCATTTGAACTGTGCTCCACAAGGCTGCTGGCAGCAGGTTTTGAGACACGAGGATGGCTTTTGCTATTCAGCTCCGCCAGCGAGGCGCTTCCCCCGTTTCCGTCCTTTAGAGGTACCTAAAAATGAGAGGGTTTGTTGTAAGATGCCAGATGTTGCTCTTTGGGGGGGAAAAAAAGAAGTGAAGTCAGAATAATTTACTAAGGAACTTCAGATAGAAACGAGGGACGCTTTCCCAAGATCAGGCAAAATAAAACATTAAAATTTACACCCACCGCTTCTGTCACACTTTCTTAGGCTCTGACAACGAGGAGGCCAGCATTTGGCAATTCTTCATTTGGAGCCGTCAGTCTGTAACCTTCAATTTAGATAAAACGCCAGAGAAA
>NW_010555912.1:23450-23829 GCF_000687285.1 Phaethon lepturus
CGCTCCTCTCCTCCTCCCCGCTTGGTTCCCTAACGAAAGCCCAGCTGCGCCGGCCTTTTTTTCCTCCCCGAACCTTAGGACCAACGAGACCGGGGCGGCTGCAGTGCTGCTATTTCCCCTCTCGTGCTCTGCATCGAGACCCTCATCCCACAATTACGAAGAAATCCGAACTAGGCAGCGCCCGGCTGTAATAACCTTGGCCAATTCAGAGCCGAGGTGCCCCTCTGCAGAGTCGGGGCGCGGGCCATGCCCTCCTGCCCGCGGGGCTTCGGCTCCCGCGTGCTTCACCTTGTCTTTCTCTGAACTTACATGCAAGCTCTGCAAAAGCTGCTTGTGCCCTGTAGTTTGTGGCCGGGTCAGGGGGAGGCTGCGGGGGAGA
>NW_010555913.1:0-2817 GCF_000687285.1 Phaethon lepturus
GCCGCTCCCCGGCTTCCCCGCCCGTTGCAGAGCCCTCCCCTTGCCGACGGGACCCTCTTTTTCGTCGGGGAAAGCGGCTGAAACCTGCAGGGGAAGCTGCGCCCCAGGAGCTGCACTTGGCGCAGCGAGGCTCCCTTCTCTTACAGGGAATAAAACTGAAGGGCGTGAAGTTGCGCCCGAGTCCCTCCGTGGGAAGAAAGCGCTTGCTTCCCCTCCCGCCTCACCCTCAGCTCCTCTCCTGAGCAGCCTCTTCGGGTGGGGACCTCAGGCGGTTTTTGGGGGACTGGCAAGGGAGTGGAGGCTCAGAGCGGGTAGTTTAAATGAAAGGGATGTCACGGGGAAACAGGGGTGACTGCTTTTCCCCCGCTGCGCTGTGAAAATTAAAGTAGAAATGGGATATACTATTACAGACATTTAACTGCCTACGCTGAAGCCCATTTCAATATATGCCCGGTGAAGGAATAAGACTCGCAAATGAATTACTTTGCTGCTAATTCATGTAAAACCTGCATATGCAGTGAGGTTTCCTTAAATAAATATTTGATAAGTGAACAAAACTCTAGCACACTAAAGTGCCAAAATAAAATGATTGCCTGACCTGATAAAAGGCATTATTACTTTTCATGAATACACCTGCTGAGCGCAGATAGGCAGAGCAGCACCTGATATTTCTGCCCCCTCCTGCCTGCAAGCAGCTGTACAGCACCGACTGCTTCCTAGCACCTTACCTCCTGCTCCCGTCTGCGGAGCGAACCCCGCTCACAGATGCCCGACTGTCCTCACTCTCCTTCCCCAAGGTTTTCAGCACATTCATTTTCTCCAGCTTGCTGCTGTCTTGCTTGGTGTTTCGGAAAAAGGAGATCTAGAAAGGAGAGGGAAACCCCCTCCGGCTCCCTGCTGCTGAGACCTCAGGGTATAGATTCAGGCTCGCTCAGCATGCACCTATGTGTGTGCCTGTGTGCATATGTATATATATGCATATATATGTGTGTGTTCGCAGAGGAATATATATTCCCTCCTTATATGTGCACTCCTTTAACTTAAGCCACCAGTTAGTTCACTTATGTCTTGTTGTTGTATCTGAATGTCTCAAATTTATTTAGAAAGCTAATGCCCATTGAAGAATGAGCATTAAAAAGAGAAGAGAGATATGCACGTCTCTGAGCATTAGGTGATTTTGTTATTATATTAAGAAATTCAAAATATTTCAATTAAGATCATAAATATTCTTCACTGAATAAGTAGTTCAGGGCCCATCCTCCCACTAAGGCTTGCAAATCACGGCGGTGGTGGTTGATGTAGTTCAGGGTCCCATTGCAATTTTTGCTCCTGGGCCCATATTCATTCACAGCTACACACTGTGTGGTGAAATCCACCCAGGATAGACACGTGCTGTTCAGGACCGGGGAGAAAACAGCACACAAAGATGACTGTTTAAAGAAAAGGTGGATTATGTATCTTTTCTTTCCATCCTGTCCCTTCCCCATTTTGGGGGGATAGCACCACACCCAGTAACCTTCCACTAGCGACCATCTCCACCCTGGCAGGTCTGGGAGCTCACAAGGCAGGCGTTGCCCACCCCGGTAGTTGCAGCATGGGCGACTAAGGCTGGCCAAGCTACACGTAGTTTCAGGGTCTTTCGGCGGTGGTGTCGCTTCCCCTTGTACAGCAACGTGAGTGCAGATTCCCTTATATTTGATCCCACTCTAATTTTTGTAGAAATATTTGGTATGCAGCAGTCTCGTTTGAAACGCTCCATCCATCTGTCTTCTCCACCCGGTGGAAGACTTCACTGTAATTGCGAGAGCTGTAGGCTGCAGATACATTTCATTCTTACTTTGCTTTACATTTCGTTCCTGGAACACTTCTACGATCCTTGTTTTCTCCTCTTCTGCTCCTCTGAGTAAAAATAACAGAAGTGAATGCTAGAAAAGCTGTTTAGTAAGCATCAATCATTTCTTCTGAATTTGTGTCCCCCATGACAAACTGACTTATTCATTACTGTTCCAGTCCATTTCTGAACAATACCTTCCACGCTGATTAACTGCCCCAAAGATTGAGAGGTAAAGCAGACAGACTCTTACCTGTTTTCTTTTTCCCCTAACAGCTACTGTGCAAGGCTTATTGCAAAATCCTGCAAGGTTTATGCTGGCATTTTGCGGGCCACTCCAGTTGAACCAGTTGCAGATATAGTTTAGATGAATACAGCTACTTGATGGACAAAGAAAGTGAGCTCATTTGTCTCGACAGGGACTATGCTGACCTGCTTGAAGCAGTTTGACCTATGAAAATATCTTGCCATAAAGAAGATTCATTTTACTGTTTGCTGAATGCTAAAGATGCCAGCCCTGATGGTAGAGTTGGCAGATTTTTGGGTCAGGACTGCGTTGTTGTCTAATTGATTTTCAGCTGTTCTACTGCATTAGCCAAAAGTAAAAAATTATCATGCTGCACGTATATGCACATTTATGGACATACAAGTTGGTCCTAGATGTGCAAAATAATACATGACGGTTAAGGGAGAGAGAAGAAAGAAATTGTTTAATTTGTGGTTGGGTTGTGGTTTTTTTTTTAATATTTTAACTTTAGCATTGAAATTTTAAATTCATTATTATTATTATATAAAGAAAACCAAAACTAAGAATAGGTCACCTCTGGGCTGTTTCTAATATTGTTGATGCATTATAATTACTATAGTGGATTACATTTATGCCTAAGAGAAACAGAATTCAGCAAATGAGTTTCAAAGGCTGTTTTGACTCTGTTGAGGGCTACAGAGAAACGGGCCCGCAGGAGCGGTTCCTGCTGGAAGAGTGC
>NW_010555913.1:2848-19170 GCF_000687285.1 Phaethon lepturus
TTTCCTTTACTCCGACCTGGTACAACATATTTTGTTTCCCACCGACTTAAGAAAAGGCCTCATCTATCTTAAATGAAAAAAAAAAACCAGTCACCAGTTTAGACAAATTCAAGGCTGTGTCTCTTTGAGTTTTTCCCTGTGTCCATCCAAAGTGCAGACCAGCAGAGCCCATTTGTGCCGTTCCTCTGTTCATACCTTGCCTAGAGAAGGGTTGGGACCTCGGCATGGAAGTACAGGGCTTCCTTTGCACTATCTTAACTTATGTGATTTTACTCTCTTTCTTTCTCTCTCTTTCTCTGTCTCTTTCCTGATTTGGCTGCTTAGGGACAGACAGGTAATGGAGAAGAAATTGAAAGGGAAAATACAGGGAAAATGTAAATGAAAAGAAGTTATTATAACTGTTATAATGAAGTGCCTTTCATTTAAATATAAGAATGTAACGCTGAAATGAACTTGTGATCCTGAAATGCATTTTTAATGAGTTTCCTTTTTATTTTGCTGCTTCAGTGGCATATTTTAAAGACCCTTTGAAAAAAGCCACATTAAAAACCCCACCAAATGCCACAACATGCAAAATTGGATATTGGTTTATTCCAAAACTGCTGATCAGGAAGAGTGGCTCTTCAACACAAAATGTTGCAGTCACTTTATTTAAATGAGTTTGAATTTGCATTGTGATGTGCCATTCTGATTTAGAAAAAAAAAATTAGATTTTCAGATCAAATTGACCCAGCCAGTGAAGCATTAAGAAACTGGCAGGTTTAGTCTGAAAGCCTCATGTTATATCAAACCTGCAGCCGGTGGAAGTCACAGAGCAGCAGTGAGAAAACAACTTTCTCACTGAAATCTTTCTCTTGTTACCGCGTAAGATTTTTTGTTCTCACATATTTTTTTCCTTCTCCCCATAGGAGAACGCCCTTTCCAGTGCAATCAGTGCGGAGCCTCCTTCACACAGAAGGGCAACCTTCTGCGCCACATAAAGTTGCACTCGGGTGAAAAGCCCTTCAAGTGTCACCTGTGTAACTACGCCTGCCGTCGCAGGGACGCCCTCACAGGACACCTGAGGACTCACTCGGGTGAGTGAAGGTGCAGAACTGGCCAGGAGTGCCTGTCACCACACCCATTGAGGAGACGGGGACGTTCGTGGCCACCAAACTGGAGACGTCTTTTTCTGTTTTTTTCTCATACTTCTGGTCTGATTAAAAGTTTCTGTATTAGGGTTTCATCTTACAAGCCTCATGTGAGTAATCCATTTCATGGAACTACGAACGTGAATTAAAGCTGATGAATGTTTTAGGGTTTGGATGGCATTTATCCACATATAGAGATAATAGGAGGTCTAAACACAGTAGGCTTTAAGTCACAAAGTCTCCAAAACCTCCAGTCTGGCAGTCATGCACCTTTAAAGTGCCTTTAAAAGCATAGTGTTGTCTCATCCTATTTCCTAAGCTGAGCTGGAAATGCAAGTTGTTATTTGGATAGGAGATCTCCAAAACACATTGCTGGAACTGACACTGGTAACTTTACCTGCAGAAGCTGGCTTTGGGATCAGGTTCTGGATAGCAGAAGGGGAGCCCTCAGAGTCACATTTTAGCATTGCACAAAACTAAGGAAATTCTTCTCTAGCACACACATTAAACAATAAAATCCCTAGTGTTGGTCCCAGATGTCCAAAGTAATTTCCACTTCTCATCTTCAGTCCTGGCCCAATGCAGGAAAGCACGTCTTTAAAATACTATTTTGCCTCCCCTCTCCCTTGCTGTTACTGATTTTCATGGTTACACAATTTTAAACATAATTTTTCATGTATACATGAAAATACACCTAGATACTTTTGGCAAACTCTGAGGACTCTGTAGCTAAAGAGGCAATGCATATACTGTAGATTGTGATTAGTTCCTGCAATTGGCAAATTGACATCAATGCATTATAAAACAAGTTGGATGTCTGAGTTTGATTTTTGCTTGAGAATTTGTAAATAAAATTGAAAAGTTAAGCTGTGTAACCATCTAAAATTGTGAAATCACATATAAGGTGACAGTCTTGCCATGCTAAGACAGAAAATTTGGGTCCAGAAGTCCATGAAACTGTATTGTTACTGTGAAATTCATGTAACTACCTACACCTGGATCGGTGCAATACAGAAAAAATTTTGTCATGCCATTTCTCTTGAATTTCCAGAAGCAGAAAACCTATGAAATCTAATATTGTCCTAAAAGAGTTAGGATGATTCTGTTTACATCCGAACAGCTGGATAGTTGTGGACAGATGCCTCTACCTACACCACCAGTTCCCCTGTTGTCAGTCTGTGGGAGCTAGGCACTAGCAACTCAGACCTTTGAAGGTGTCTCAGTTTCTAACTTGTGTAGATGCTGTTTTTGAAGATGTAATGTCGCAGTCGTTATCTGATGTGAATCATCTGAAATCAGTTTGCGGCGCCCACAGAATTGGCCCGTTGATGTAAAGATATACAACTAGTTTTCCATTTTATTTTTTTTAAATTGACAAAGTCTTTCTTCAGTTCACCACAGTACGGGTTTATTTTTGGGGTGGTCTTTTTTCCTGTTGTTCTTACTGTTATTAATATGCTGTTGAATACCTCATCTGAATCTCTTGATTAATTGTGTTTTCTCCAGTTGGCAAACCCCATAAGTGTGGATACTGTGGTCGCAGCTATAAGCAGCGCAGCTCTTTGGAAGAACATAAAGAGCGCTGTCATAACTACCTGCAAACCATGAATATCTCAAGCAGCCTTTATTCAGGTAATAGATGTGTCTGTTTGGGTATTAATGCTGTCCTGTCACGTACGCAGAAAAAGGAGTGCAAAAGGAAGAGTAGTACCATTTGTGGCATCTTTTGCATTGGGGAGGCACACACACCTCATATGCATAAGATGGCATATGGATTTATTCTAAATTTGATAAATATTTGGCTGTTGTCTCATTTTGTTTAGCTGAAACAAAAAGCCAAAGTAAAACTCAGGTATGTAGCAAAACACTTGCAAGATATGGAAAATTTCAGTTCACCATCTCAAGACAGTATGGCTACATCATCTCACCAGCTTTCCCTTTTGTTTGGTGTCATATATGGCAGTACTCTTGTGGACGTATTCTTAATAAAGACTGAATATCAGTGTTCTAGGTAGGGCTGCAGAATCTTCTGCAATTCTGCACTGCACATCTCCTCCCAGACACAGCCTTAAGGGGCTTACTTGACCACAGGGACCAACTCATCTAACAAGGATGAGCCATCTGTCTTTGATCTCACTCTTCCAGGCAAGAGGACATGAAGCCAGAGGCATTTAATTTAGCAAGTTTGACTGACACAGTCCAGAAAGGATAATAATTTGTTGACAGCCTTCTTCCCAACTTCCCCTTTAAAAGAAAACTGGGGGGAGGTGAGGAGCTGTTGTGCGTCCCTGAGAGACTGGTCTTATGGTGAAGGTAAAGTTCATTTCTTAGAGAATATCAGATCAAAAACTATGCCCAGAAATAGACCAAGCAGGTATCGGGTTTGGATTTTTTTTTAACAAAGTTCCTAAAGATCTATATGGGATTGATTGCAGACTGATGTGCAGTTTTAGATAGAGAATATATGATCCAGCTTCTGTGGTGGAGTTTAAGGCCATCCAGTAAGTTACATTTCTTGCATATCTTTTTGATCTTGTCAGTATGTGTTATTTGGTTTGTCAAATGACAAAAATGGAAGGTTCTCTCTGACCTATTTGCAATGATGCCTCATTTAATATTTTATATCTGGACAGAACCTGAATATGTTTTTACATGCTATCAAATAATGTAAAGTATATGCACATAATGATAGCAGTGAGTACAGCTGAGATGTTTCTGGCAGACAGCATGTTCGAGCAGCGTCCCTTCTAATTTTATTGAGGGGGTGGAGAATGTATAAATAGAAAAGCTCAATGTAATATACAGTAGGCAGCAATACTTATTCCTCAAAGAGGTGATAGGATTTAGAAGCAAATATTCTGTCTTGGGATTTGAATTTTCAGTGTCTGGCACATGGATTTGAATGCCTGCATGCAGAACATGAAAATCTGTGTGAACGAGGAGCTGAACTACTACTAAAGTCTTAGTAAGCAAAAATGTCCACACGAAACAGGTGTCAGGAATCATAAACTTTAATAAGAAATAATACAGTTCTAGAGATGAACCTTTGTTTATAGCAAATCATGACAGGAGAGTTTACATTAGCTTCGGACTAAATATCTAGTATCTTAGTGGGATGAAAAATTAGGGAATTCATGAATGCTTTGGAAGAATTACTTCTTCCTTGCGTATACTGAAAGTATCATATAAATCATATAAAATTTATTTGGTAAAATAGAAGTGCGTTTGCAAATTATAAAAAACCCAGAGGATTTAGACCTTGTATCCAGCCAAAGACTTCACTCAAAAAAATTTAGTACTCAGTTAATAAATCAATTATTTATGTTTCTAAAAAATGAAACTTTCCTGCATTTTTCCTAGTATTTTGCATTCTAATCTATTTACTTCACTACAAACATACCATTTTGCCATGTTTACATTATTTCTCTTGTAAACTCAAAGATTAAAATGTACAATGAAACAGCTGAGAATGAGTGGGTGCCCTGGGATTTTTAGTGCATTCTACGTTATAGCTAGAAAAGCAAGTAGCTATACTACCACTGTTCTTATAATCAGGGTGTGATATGGAGCTATTAGAGACATAATTCAGGCCCTTTTTTTTTTCTTTTTTTTCCCCAGACTCAAACAAGTTGGTACAAAAATCTGCTAGGGCATCTGATTTGACATTCTGCTACAGCGGGATTGCTTTTTACAGCATTTTTTAAGTACTTTGTGCGGTATACATAGAAAAGTTGTCAGTTGAAAGGACTTAAACTGGTAGAAGCTTTCCATCAGCTTGTAAATCTAACAAATATAATTGAGAAAGTACTTAAATAGGGGAAAGATCCAGCAAAGAGAAGTAAGGAGAGGAACAAGAGATTTACATATATAATTTACATTTTATCTTCTGTTTGCTTTCTTTAAGAGAAGGAGATTCAGCATGAAATTAGGAGCCTGCTGAATTTAATGACAAAATTGTTGTTTTAGAGGACTAGAATCTCAACATCCATGTGAAGTTCTTCTCTTAAAGATATTACTTGGAGTTTTACATTTGAGTTGAGTGGAAGCGTGCTGCAGTCTTACCAGGCCTATATAAAATAACAGAAAAAATAGTTTATGAAGTTTAAAAAGAGTCAGTTACAATTCTTCAGTCACTTGTGGATTTTCATTTGGAAAAATAATTTTTTTTTTTTTTCAGTTCACAGACACCAAATTACAGAAAAATAGTTATCTGGTTGGTAGGAAATTTCAGGAGGTTTCTGTTGCAAAGGCTGGAAATAAGTATGTAATTCAATTTGCCCTTTTTTTTTAATAGCACTTTTAAAAGTTTGAAAGTTGAATATGTAACTTACTCTCTCTTGAATTGGTTAGCAATGGGATGTTATTATCTCCTAAGGAGATATTTATTGATCATTTCAACTTTTAACTAAAAATTCAATCTTTTGTTTCCCTGTTGAACAGACTGCTTTAAATCATTCTCTGCAAGTCCCTTCCTGAAGCGGCACCTGGGACCCTTAACCAGCACAAGGTGCTGGCGTGTGCTTATTCAGTGATGACTCGGTGCCATCGATGCCCTTCACTCTTCTGCACCTTCATGACCAAATTCTGCTCCTATCTTGCATTGGTCACAATCTTTAGCGTCTTATGTGGCTGGGACATAATTCCATAAGACTCCCTGTCACTGTCACTGCAGTATGTGCTGCTGCAGCAGGGACTCGAGAACCCGTTGTGTACTCTTCGGTTTGGTGTTGCAGAGTGTTGTTTTCTAGGACACTTCACCTGCTCCTTCCAGTTATTCACTAGACCCTGATTTCGCATCTTTCGGGAACAATGAAACTTTCACAACCATCCTTTTGTGGCAGTGGTATATTGCCAAAATAACATTGCATAGGAACGGCATGTTCTCAACTATTGAGAAACACCCAGGTACCAGAGTAATGCGTTCTGTGAACCAGTAAATCCAGTGATAAAACAAATTCTCAGCAGGCACAGAAAGCAAAATGTAGCGGAGTCCTGCACCTAACTGAAAAAGCTTGCAGAGGCAAGGTCTAAAAATCATCTTCTGCTGCTCCCTTTAATAGCAACTCACAAGTTCAGGAAACATATCCATATCTTAGTAGCAGGTAGAAGTAAAATTAATCCCTTTCTCTCCTGTCTCTGACCTCCCTTGCCAAAAAAAAAAAAAAAAAAGAAAAAACCAAAAACCAGTTGTGCTGTGATCTCCCTGCATATCACCTCTCCTTTAGACATTGGAAGTCAGAAATACCTTTCCATATGTTTTTCATAGTTGTCGTTTTGACAGTGCATTTTGGTACATCCCTTCTGTTTCTGCAGGAAAGTACTGAAGTAAAATGTAGTGAAAGTGAAATAGTCTCCTTTTCCCAGAGCCCCACAGCTAAGCTCCTTTCTAATTCTACAGTGTCTCAGCAGCAGCAGGAGGCTGGGAAACGGGTTTAAGTATTGGAAATCAGTGTTCCACTATAGATGCGACTTCAGCAACTTAAATTGTCGTTTAAAGTCTCAAACTGCATCAAGGAAGTCCAGAAGTATTTACCAGGGGAAAAAAAAAGGGCATGGGGAGAAGGGCTGGTGTATCTTGCAAATACATCCTCCACTGCTGGAGTTTAGAAGTTTGTCCGTTTTTCCTGCTAGAGCAGCAATGATCATACCAGCGGTTCCACCGGGAGAGGTGCAGAGGGACGGTGCGGGGTGACAGCGGGAGGGCGAAGAGGTGAACTGCTTTGTGCCCAGTATAATGCCAGGACCTCGGTTATTCACGGAAATGCAGAGTGGCTGTAGAGCAAGGGTGGAGTGATGACGTTACATGCAGGCAGCCGCCTTGCAGTTGCAACCTCATTTTTGTATCCCGAACGAGGGAAACGTGAGCATGTGCATAGATTAATCAGCGTGAGGGACTTTGCTACCAAGAGTCAGAATCAGCCTCTGCCTGCTCCTCCTTCCAGCTGGTTGGGTGCTAAAAGACATTAGCTGAGAAACAATAACCTGAAAACAATAGTTCCATTAAAATGGAACAAGCGTGCCTAACCCTTCTGATGTCATTTGATTTCAGTCATAAAAGAGGAAACTAACCAGAGTGAAATGGCTGAAGACCTGTGCAAGATAGGGTCAGAAAGATCCCTCGTGCTGGATAGACTAGCAAGTAACGTCGCCAAACGTAAGAGCTCTATGCCTCAGAAATTTGTTGGTAAGAGTTAAACGTTTGCTGTCTCCTAAAAAATAAAATAAAACAAAACCCAAAAAACATCTCACAGGATTTTTTACTTTTGCTTTATGATTTTACTTGTTTTACTAAATTAGCAATATCTATTTCTATAGAAGCAGATACAGTGATGTGTTGGGGAAAAAAAACCAAACAACTGAACTTCTCCAGCATACATTTCTGCATGTTTAATTTTCCACACCTGGAGATTGATTTTAAGTCTTTTTTCTGTATTTTTCTAATGCTTATGAACCAGATTGTTACAAGATCAGGACAAGCGCTTGAAGTTGCCTTAAGAACCTTAAGATAGGAATAGAAGTTTCCTATTGGGAAAGCATTTGACCATAGTTTCAGGGTTATTTTAGTAACTTCTTGGATGACAACCAGATCTGTGCATATTAGTGTTTGTCAAAGCGTTTGTGAATAGTTGAGCATAGGCTGGCTAATATTCTTCACCCCCTCATAAAGTCTGTATATTTTTACAGCCCAAAATGATCAATAAACCTAGGTCTGCACATAATACCTAAATGAAAAGATCTTTGGGTGCATTGTATAAATGATGCAAAAACTTCATGCCCATTTGCACCTAGTAGTTTTTGTCCTAACAATGAAAAAATGAAGGCTACACCTATAAAAATGGAGGCTACACCTATATTGTTGTGTTTGGTAAGCCTGTACCAAGTAGTGGTTACATCAGTTTTGTAATAGTGAGACCCTCAGACAGTATTTTGTCAGCTATGTAGAATTAGTCTTAAATGAATAAAAACCTGGGAGATCAGAGGACAGCATATACTCATGCCTAGTTAGATTCTTTTATAATTCTCTGCACATTCATTTATAATATTATTCTATAAGACACAATCAGAGAAAACTCAAGTCTTTGAAAGAAAACACACATTAAGAAGTTATTCAGTCAAGTCAAGGCAAAAAAGATTATGGGACAGAAATTCCAAATATACCTTCTTCAATGAAGACACAAGGGTGAAAGGGAAATTAGTATTTCTGAAACAAAGACAAATCTCAGCTAAGTCAAGAGGTGCAACAAAAGGTTTGAAATGAAAGTCCGAGATTGTTTTCAAGTCCAAAGGCAACAATTCAAGGAGGTAGTCAAGGATAAGAAAAGCTTATGCTTATAAAAGGACAAAAGTTTTAGTAGAGGTAATTACCAAAAATACATGGACTATCAGGCAAACTTGATTCATTTAGACACTCTAATAACTGACTGCAGTAGGCAAAATACTAACTCTATGAAAGCTCCAGGAAGACCAGAAGCATTAAAATTTAGAAGGCACTAGCAAGTATCCTATAGGCAATGTGTCCATGGGCGTAGACTGCCTTTTTCATTCTCCTTTTCTCTCCTCACCCTGAGAAACAGTAAAGACAGCCAGTTTAACCACGAGTTTTAGGAGGGCAGAGTTTCCTGTCAGTTAGTTATTCAGGGTGCGGTGTAGGAAGACAACCTACTGACAGCAGATATTTATGGAAATTTGCTAACCTTCAAAAGGACAAACTTTTCTGACAAGAAAATGCTCCCAAATCCTTTCCTTTCCAATACTCACCTGCTGCTTCATGTAATAGGTACATTCCTGATTAAGACAACGTTGGGCCAGCTGGTCAGGAGAGCTTTTGGGTAATAAAACATGTTTATTGCTCCTGTAGATTACCGTGTCATCCCAATCCCCATGCTGAATTTCAGGGAGAAGGAGCAAATGGCATCCTTCGCATGAGGGAAGGAATGTCTGCTGCCTCACTCGTTTTTCTCAGGGCTAAATTCATTACCTTTCAAAAGTGAGATTGTTCACCAAATTAAGCCAGTTATCTGTAAAATACTCTCTGTATTCCAAACTGGAATAGCTCCCAGACCCAAAAGCAGAACTGGGCCATCCAAACTAGAAAGTGAGAACTGCAGGTGAGGTTGACACATGTTTATCATGTTAAAACAATAGGCAGCAATGAAAAGAGAGGGGCTAAAAATAAACAAACAAGAAAAGTAAAAAGAGCCCACATACACTGAGTGAATTTTTACTATTTAGGTACCGGCTGCGGAACTCTGAGCAGTGCAAAGGTTGGAGTGCATCAAACCATTAGCAGTTTAATTTACTTATGCTCCAATGAAATGAACTTTTATTTTTAATGAGTGCAAGTATTACCTGCATTGCCCAGATATAGAAATGATACCTGCCTTACTCAAGTTTGTGTCTGTTTCAGACACTCTGCTTGGAAATTAATTTTTCTTATGAGCACTTGATCCTCTCAATCCAACTACCAACTAGTTATGCTACATAAAGCAAATCCTACCCAAGAAACAGCTGTTGAAATCATGCCTTCTGGATGCCCAAAATTTTTTGTATAACGAAGATCAGTCCCACGTTTCAGTGGTATACAAAGCCCATGGAATATAGACGATTTCAACCCCATTTTTTCCTCCTTGAGTCAAGAGTATACATTCATATTAGGAGAGTTTTTCTATATGTAATTCAAGAGTATTTCACAATGCCTATTTTGAAGCTTAAGCCTCAAACTCTGCCTGAAAATTATAGTATTAGAAAGGGTAAATCTAAAGAAAAAAGAATGCACCCCAGTAGAGGGGTGCTCAAACTGGCAGAATAATAGGGAAAGGAAACAAGAAGGAAGTAGAAGCTTGTGCAGTGCAGCTAGAAGGTGTCTGTACCCTACATCCCCTATAGGAACTTTCGCAATGCTCAGTATTTCTTTCTCTGCTTGCAGAGCCTGGACAAACTAGCATGAAACCGTATCTTGTCGGAAATGTAGACAGCAGGACTTTCTACACTTTAGCCCCATCATTGCAATAGTGTCACGCTAGAAGTTTTCTGGGCTCTTCACTGACTTTGAATAGTCAATTTGAGTAGGAACTGGGTGGGAAATTGTTCATAAATTCATTTGCAGATCTGGTTAAATTTTCCATGCTCCTAGTAGCATTTCTTTCAGATAAGTCAGGACTCTCCAAGGCCTGCCAGCAAATGTCATGTTGATTAGGAAATGGTGACAGCACCTTACAGAGGTGTTTGTGGCTTTCAATGAATTTCCCAAGATCTGCAGAGCTAGAAAATCCATCTGGACTGTAAACAATGTGTTATTGGTAGTCCCTAGGAACCTGTGGGAATTTTTTTACCCCTTTGCATTTGCACAAATTTATTAGGGGCCTGATAACAACTTTGAAGGTTTACACTGTTTGAGAAGACTGTTCAGATTCATAAAATTGCATCTGTGTGTTTAAATAGTTTCTCCCACTCCTAACTTTTACTTTCTGTGTTTTGCTTAGTCCTATCTGTCCAGGAATTTTGAGAAATTGTAGTGAAACTCAGCGTTCAATACTAGGGTATCCAGCTAGAAATACATTAGTGCAGTCTGATTTTTAAAAAATTAGGAGTGCCCCCCCTTACTTTTGGCATCCCAAATCAGAGTCGAAGTTACAAGTAACAAGTAATATTGCCCTATATAGGGCTTTTTACCTCATAGGGAAAACACATTCCAACTACAAATGCAATTAAATTTTTTCCATGGCTGTTTTTCTTGGCTGTTCCTGTAGATGATAACTTTTTGACGCAAAATTTCTAGGATCATGAGTATCTTCTGGTAATGTGTCTAACATGGCTTATTTAAAAATAAAGTGTTGGGGGGAGGTGGCAATATGAAAAGTTAAGTCTTTGTTGATTTTTCTCCGAAATGACATTTGACCACATTGCTGACGTGGGTTATTTGTAAGAAACTGAAGGTGTAAAACTAAAACATAAAATTTTCCAGTCTAACATTGTAATATTTTAGGGAAAAATATTGATAATGTGCTCCATGCCCTGAAGCATGAAGGCCAGTCTCACCGTAAGTGTGCTGGTACACTGTCTTCACTAACCACAAAGGCATGCCTCAGCTCACTGTAGGAAGCAGATGAGGGAATTCTGTTAGAAAGGAGAGAGGATGAAGCACTCCATCTGTAGCTCCCACGAGTCCCATTATAATTATTTCCAGAATCTGTTTTCAACCATTTGCTTTTCCAAAAGCCTCAAATTATTTTGCAGGTTAAAAAAACCCCCACCAACCAACCATGTTTCTGACCAGCTATATTAGAGAATTATGAGTACCTCAGGCTGAATTTCAGGGGTGGATTTGATCAACTCTTTTCTTCCATGTTGCTGTTTTATTAATCCATGATGATCAGTTCCTTAATCATGTAGGAATCAGCCCTCTAACTCCTGACTGTTTTTCACTGCAGGTGAGAAATGTCTGCCCGATCTTCCATACGATGCCACCACCAACTATGAGAAGGAGAACGAGATCATGCAGACGCACGTTATAGACCAGGCCATTAACAACGCCATCAGTTACCTGGGGGCAGAGTCCTTGCGTCCCCTTGTCCAGACACCGCCAGGTGGTTCTGAGGTGGTGCCTGTCATCAGCCCCATGTATCAGCTCCACAAACCTCTGGGGGACAATCAGGCTCGCTCCAACCATACAGCTCAGGACAGCGCCGTGGAAAACTTGTTGCTGCTTTCCAAAGCCAAATCTGTCTCCTCTGAACGAGATGCCTCTCCCAGCAACAGCTGCCAAGACTCAACAGATACAGAGAGCAATAACGAGGAACGCAGTGGTTTAATTTACCTGACAAACCACATAGGTCCCCACGCAAGAAATGGCATCTCTATAAAAGAAGAAAACAGGCAATATGATGTCTTGAGGGCAGGTACTGACAATTCTCAGGATGCTTTCAAAGTGATCAGCAGCAATGGGGAGCAAGTGAAAGTTTACAAGTGTGAACACTGTCGAGTCCTCTTCCTGGATCACGTGATGTATACGATCCATATGGGCTGCCACGGATTCCGTGATCCTTTTGAATGCAACATGTGTGGCTACCACAGCCAGGACAGGTACGAATTCTCTTCCCACATAACTCGAGGGGAGCACCGTTTCCACATGAGTTAAAACTCCTCCGGCACAGATCTAGCCTCAACAGCTGTGCTACTGGAGCTGCATGAGCCGCAACAGCAACAAAGCGCAAGTCAGCTGGACAGTAAAAGTACAAGAGAATCAACAGTTCAGCTGTCTTCTCCCACAAGAAAAGATTTTTCCTTTTGGTAGCATGCATTGCAACTCAGTTTTCTAAAATGAGTACTAAAGTTTTTACTGAAAATGTTTGATCACCAAAAACCTTTAATAATGTAAGTAGGAGCTTTTGTAGTCACATAGCTGAAAGCCCTTCCCTTAACCGATGCTTCTTGCAAACCTCCCTTGCCAAAACTGTTACCCATGCGCAGGATGCACGACGAGGACGCAACCGGCAGGAGTGGCCAAGCTTTCTCTCTTAACACTCTGAGCGCAGGGCTCTTTCTTACGCCAGATGTATGTTTTTTGACTTCCTGGTATTATCTGACCCTTTTGGGAAGATTAAACTCAACTAAAGATGGAGGGGCCCATCTCAGATGACTTCACGGACAGATGGGGTGGGACGGGACCCCCCAGCCAGAGGGTTCTGAGTTGCTTGGGCGGTAAAAAGCAGAATGTTTCCACCTGCAAGGGTGCTGCTGGTGCTGACATCACGGCATGCCTTGTCCGCGTCACTAGGCAGGTGAGCAGGTATGTGACAGATAGAAGGAACACCCTTGTAACATACTCTGTGAAGTATGAACTGCATTTAATGTATAGCAAAAGGGTATTCTTGGCTCTTCTTTGAATAAATGTTTTCTCTCCCTATTCAATAAAGCCCCACTTTTCATTAAGCAACCCCTCCCTCTCGCTGCATAAACAAGTTACAATGTATTTAATTTTTGTTTCTTTTTTAAGTTTTAGTTATTTACGAAAGTATGATGTCCAGTTGAGAAAAGTACTAGCTAGAAGTAAGTGTGGGGAAAGTTTCCTTATGCACATTTTTCATCTTTTTAAATTGCCTGGAAAACATTCAAATGTCTCTTGCTTACATATGAAAAAAAATCCCATTTTGCTTACACAGAAGACGTCCTATTGTAGGACGGCCTATTGCGACTCTACTTATAAGTGTTGCACTTACTTACTTAGTTATTTTTAAAACACTGAGATGAATTAAACCAGCCAGTCAAAATTGTAGCCTTCTCCTTTTTTTTTCCTAGCACTTGCTGTTTCATGAGGGACCAAGCCCTGCAAAGGTGCTGAGAACCCTGGCTTCCTATTCAACTAATCATTTCACCATGTGCTTTAAGTTGCTTTTACTTCAGTGGAAGGAATCTTAAGGTTAAAAAAGTAGTGTTTCACTGAATGGAGGCCAGAGACTGCAGCACTTTGCAGAGTGCGGTATAGCCCACCAAGAGCTTTCTCCATGGTGGGTTCTGCTGCAGATACTGTGACTTCAGTTAGAATAAAAACTTCCACGACAAATAGATTTTAACCCCAAACACAGCTGATATAAAAGAAATACTTCTTTTAAAGCTTCAACTTAACTTCCTCTTCCAAATAGTTCATTCCTCTCCCTGAACACCCTCGTACTTGAAGCTTGGGCAAAAAAGAAATTTTTGCAGCCGCCTAAAAACCTGTAATTGGTGCTGCAATACTTCCTGGGCAACAGTCATAAAAATAACCCGTCTTATTAACTTAATGTGTAAATACTTCAGCTCTGCATAATAAATGGATATTCTGCAATAAACACAATTATATAACCAACAAGACCAGCAGCCTTGTCGTACAGTAATCTGTTCTCTATCCACAAATGCATGCAAGCACATGTATTTATTATAAAAGAGATTTGATGGAACCATGAACGCTTGTACCTAGGCCAAGCTGGCCTGATATGCGTAGCTATATTTGAGATACATTTCCTATACATACATACTGCTGCAGGCATGCAGAGTTCCTTCTTCTGCTTTCGCTTTTGCAGGTGTAAGTCAGGAGCAACAACAGTGAAGTTAGAGGAACGGTACTGATGAAACGACGAATTACGAATACAAGCTTTTACAACCTCATGTCTTAGCCTTTCATGCCAACCGTGACACACTTGCTTCATAAGACACGTGGGCACAGAGGGGTGTTTACACCGGCAGTGCCGACATGCCTGCCTCCCTAGGAGTTTTGTCACCAGGTGTGAATGCTCTGTATGAACGCCCACAGACTGATGCACACACCCACAGCAGCAAAAACAAATTACTAGTACACGTCAGGTAGGCTAGTCCATACAGGATGGCCAATGGCCCCCTCCAAGATGAGTAGTGTAAACGACGGGCCCAAGGGCGAGCCCCTCTACTCCCACATTACAACTCGGTTGCCTTAAGAGAAGCTGTTGCTTGGTGCCTTCAGCCCGAGACGCCGTGCAGGGCTGGGCACAAGGAATCGCCGGCCACTTTCACGCCCCAGCTATGGTTTTGCCATCGGTGCCTGCTACAGCTTCAAGGCAGGCTGTAGCGGGCAGGTATATTTTCCAAATATTTCATATAGGAACGACCTGAAGAGGACCTTCGAGGGGGGAGCTTACGGTGATGAGTTTCCTTTAATGTTTTTTTTAATAAAGTTGAAACAGGTTCATGTTGTCACAGCTGGGAGGGGTACATCCAGCTGTTCTTAGCCCTCTCCACTTCCGACTGATACCAACCACGAAGGGACAAAGTAATTTCCCAGCACTGCTGCAATGCCCTGTGTGAAGTCAGATGTTGGCTGTACAGAAACACTCTGCTTTTATTGCTCGGACACCTCTTTCCTACTGCTCTTCAATTTAGGCCACTATATAACCCTTGCCATATTTTTTTTTTAACCCTTCATTTTAAGACGCCCCAAGCTATAAAGGGGAGGGGAGGGGACAGAAGCTTACGCAGGTGGGTTTGTTCCTCTGCTTTTACTAAAATCCAACATGAAGAAAGCCACGTTCATTAACTGTGCAAGCAAGCATAGCTCCAGTGGAGTTTGAGACTGCCTTGAACTTGGCTTCTAAACGTGATTTCCGATTGCCGGGTAGGTTCACTGCCTTCGCCACATCTCTGTGCACACACGCACGTGTATGAGTTTCTGTGTCGCTTTTCTCGTCGACATGACAATGCCCTGCCTGTGGTTTTTTGTATCGTTAACATTTTGTATACATATGTATGTGTGTATATATCTAAAATGGTTCATATGACATGATGGTGCAGTGTCGATCGCAGTGGGTTTGTTTCCTGGGTCTGGAGTTCTCTTATTTATGCTATAGCAGAATATGTTGATGTTGTATATTAAACAGTACAGTAGTATAAGTAAGTATATTAAGACACAGTGTATCCGAGGGCATAGTCTAAAGGCAGGAACAAACAGAATTCTCTGTTCATGAAGGGGCTTTTTTAGGTTTGCTTTTTTCAGTGTTTTTTCCTTTTTTGCACAAAATCATCTTCAATTTGTTTAGAAACAAGTGTTTCAATAATTTTATTTATGAACATATGCAAGGATGGCAAGAAATTAGGACGTTGTGCATGCGTACATTGAAAAAAACTGTGCCCTCAGAAAAATAGTTTAGGGTAATCTCCCCCTTTCTCTTTTTTTGCTATGGTGCAATACCCTGATATGGTTTTAGCTGAACCCTAAAATATGTAAATATTTTAGTAAATATGGTGAATGTCTTTAAGTTTATACCCATTTTAAAAAAGTAAAAAAATAACCGCTTCCCAGCCCTTCCCCAGACACTGCCTTTTCTAATAGAAAAGTTGTACTTACACACTTCTTTTTTTGCTGTGATTTTATATTGTAACTTCATTATTCTTTGAGAATATTGTATTTAAAAAAAAAGAAGCAAACTTCATAAAAATCAGAAATGTTATTAAATTATGTCTGCGAAGTGAGACGCATCTTTTAAGTCAGGAGAACATGGTTAACAAAACCCTAACCCCAGAACATTCCTGGCGCGCTCCCGGCAGGCGACGGAGCCATCCGGGGCAGCGGGAGGCCCTGTGCGTGTGGGGGCAACGGGTGGTGAGATGCTGACGGGCGGCTCCGCGGGCAGCGAGGCAGCGCCGAGCATCCTGCACGGCCTCGGCTGGGGGCGGCCGCCCCGTCGC
>NW_010555913.1:19201-25362 GCF_000687285.1 Phaethon lepturus
CTGCGTCATGGCGAGCTCATCCTTCCTCTCCTCGCGACCCACCAGCCAGCCGGAGCCATTACAGAACACAATTACTTCTGCATGTGGAGTCATGGTAATTCAAAATAGAACGCTGAGAAATTGTTTCTACTGTTTGCCACAACGAAGGTGATTTCTCTGCGGGTGGCCCCGTTTCCTTCAGATCCCGCACAGTAAATTTCACATCACGTATTTATTGCAAACACCGGTTATAAAGTTTTAGAAATATTTCCATTTGTAAACTGTATTATTATGAACAAAATGAGAGATTAAAAAATCCCCACCAAACTCTAATGGTATTGCAATCAATTCTTTTACAGGTTCCCAAAATCTAAATTTTCCTTAAGTTACTGTGATATGGTTTCATCATAAACTATGACTGCTTTTCTATAAGAAGGAACCTCTTAACATCCTAACTCTCTTGTTCGCCATCATAGCTAGTTCTCAGTAAATGAAATAATTAACTACAAATTTCTGTTTCCGCAGGTGGCTCTTCTGCAAAGTAAAGATGGTCTGTTTAAATAATAATAATAACAACAACAACAACAAAAATAGACCAAATGTAATATTCCCAATCAATGTTATTAAAGCCTTGAACCAAAGTAGAGACATCCACAGCTTTACATGAAAGTTTGTGTACCTAACAATCTATTCTGGTTATCTATCTATTCCATTTCAAAGACTTTCTTAAAAACATCATATTTATATTTCTTCCTACTCCCATAGCTTGATAAAATTACCTCAGAAACTGTTGTAGGTGCCAAGATACGAATTGCTATACTAACACAACTACCAGGAGTGAGTATTTTCAGCCTCAAGTCCCCAGACAGGCTTCCCAATCCAGACAGAAGCATCTAAACACGGAAAGAGTATTAAGACGTGCTCAGCAACCAACGTTTTCTACTTAGTCTTTGAAATCAAGAAACACACTAAAACACACAAGATTCTTTTAGTAGGTATCAAAATGAGAACTCGGAGCCAGACCTGGAGCACGCAGATCTGATAATGTAACAGTTTCCTATTTTTTTAGGTGCCGGGGGGAAATCGCTCAACATCTTCTTTGGGAAAAAGGGGTTAGAAATGCTCCTGACTTTGTCAGTCCACTGAGGGTATATCTAAAACCAATGCACTGGTTTTGTCAGCTTGTGAGATGGTCAAAAATAATTGATTTTTGAAATTTGAAAGCTGAAAATGTTGCAACTAGAAAACCAAAATGTTTGATTTCTGAAACAAACTGTTCCTGCCTGTCTTGTGGGTCAGAGCTCCAGGGCATCCTTCCCTGCTACAGGCCAGCCAGGCCGTGTCCATCATCAAAACACACAGTCAGCTCCTTGTCTGGAAGGAAAATTGTGCATGAGAACAAATTCTGGTCCGAATGCATCATGGAAGAAAAAAAATCCGTCAGACCTGGCCTGTGGAAGGCCACAGAAGTCTTAATCTTAAAGGAGGTCGATTATCCCAGTTCCTGAATTTTATTTTTTGATGCCTCTTTTTTTTGGCTACACAGACTTGGAATTTTCAGGGCTGCTGAACATGCAGTTCTCATTAAAGTCACTGGCAGCTGCAGACATGCAGCGTTTCTGAAATCCTGCCATAACTGCCAGAAGATGGGTATTCAGAAAACAGGACAGCTAAAAATTTGCAGAGTTTCACTGAAAACGGGATAGACAGGAGTGAGAAATCCAAAGCCGGGCTGCAGACGGCAGGAGTTCATCACATGTAAAGAAAAGGATGCGGCGAGCACGGCTGAAACCCCGCTCCTGCTAAAGGAGCAGATCCCTGGTAACTGCAGCGAGACTTTTGCTGCGTTTAGCATTACATCTTTTCTTTTCTTTTCTTTTTTTTTTTTTTTTTTGGTATAAAGTAAGGTCTCACTGCTTTAAAGCCCGTCCCAGGACACGGAACAATTCCCAGTTTTATCTGTCCCGACCACACGTATGAAACACGTGAGTGATAGAGGGCAGCTGCTGCTGTCGCTGCCGCTGGTGGCGGCTGCAAATCACACAAACCAACGCCTTCCTGTCCCTTGGGAGAGAAGTGAAGGTTCTGGTTTATAAGCAGTTAGAGAAGAAGGGAAAAAAAAAAAAAAAAAAGAAGAAAAAAAAAATCTACACCTTGCAGCAGACAGTGAGCCCGGGGCTGGCGGGTGAGGAAGTTAATCAGCAGCGAGCAGGCTGTTCGGGATGAGGCCAAACAGATGGCTCGTCTCTGAAACGGCAAAACGGGAAGCAGATGTGGCCACCGCTTCTCCCCATGCATAACCGGGAACCAGCCGGTTGGTGAGGAAATTTGCATAACAAGGATAATTTGGTATCAAAACTGTCCCTAGAAGTGATCTGAATGGATCTGGGCACAAGTTGACAGTTTTCACTTCTTGTTTCCCACTCAATGTTCGACTAGATTAAATTTTAGTTTTGAGCCCACTGTTTGCCTGAGGTTGCTCTCGGCTGTCTCCTCGGGAAACCCGCCACGCAGGCAGGGCGGACTCGGCAGGTCTCCGACGACGCTTTTGGGGCCAGAACCTTGATCTCTCTGCAGTCAGTTGAAATTTCAGGGACCAATTTCAGTGGCCTCCGATTTGCCATTTGAGGTCCATAAACTTCACGTCATCCTGTGAACACCCAACAAGACCGAGCCTGAGCGAATACCCTCTATTTGCACGGACCTGAATTCACAGGGCCTGGGCACGGGTAGAGCACCGGCCTGGGCTAACCCCCTTTGTAAGCTCCTCACTGCCGAGAGCCAAGCCGAGAGCCCCGGACGAGTCCAGCACCTCTCCCCGCGGCCCCCGGGGCACCGGGAGATGCTCCAGCCGCAAAGCCTCACCAGCCTGTCAGAGCCTTTGCACCTGCCAGTGCCGCACGAAAAAACT
Organism: Phaethon lepturus; assembly: GCF_000687285.1. Lineage (NCBI taxonomy): Eukaryota > Metazoa > Chordata > Aves > Phaethontiformes > Phaethontidae > Phaethon > Phaethon lepturus. Next base: position 22,092 of record NW_010555913.1, read on the forward strand.
TTGCTAAAAAACCTGGGAAAATAACATGAATATTGAGGGGGCAGTTTAGCACGTAGATATGAGGTACTACAAGTAAAGGAGGGATTTCTTTTTTCCTATTCCTCCCTATTTTGTTTCAAAGGACAGCGTAATGCCTATTTGACTACAGCTTTTCCTTCACAGCGTTCCTGTTGCGTTGACAAGGACTAAATATACTGTAGCCTTAATACATTATAAAAATTAAAACAGAGACCCAAAGAGCTCTTAGCATTTAGGGAGGTTCAAATCTGGATTCGAACACTCCAGTTTTGTTTCACTGACAGTTGTAGTATACAAAAAAAAAAACAACCTCTTTATCACCTTAGGGTGAATACTGCACGTAGCCATGGGAGAGAATATAGGCCCATTCTCGATTGTGTTGGAGAAGAAGAAGAGTAAATACCTGCTGAAAACATGTATTTGCAGGCACTAACAGAAGCTTTGTTATACGAACTTTACTTTTTTTTTAGCACAGCACATGTGCGATTTACCTCCCCACCTCAGAAGTCCCACTCTGAAACATTCACCAACTCTTCATTTTTGCATCGCATCCAGTCACTTAGTTCTAGACTAATTATATATATAGTATTTTATTTGCATAGTCTAGCAAATGCACATGGGAAATGCACTTCACACACGCATATATGTAGGGGTTTTTTTTGGACTCATTAAATATTGGTACAAATTAGAATGATTACTTCTGCTTTGGAAACATCTGTCTCACTACCCCTCTGTAAACGTAAGTTGCCTGAGACACAAACCAGTTTATAAGGTCTAATGCTGCTAGTATGATAGTACCTGACAGGAGAGTTTCTACTGCAGTAACCAGAATAAACCGGAATAAGTGAAAATAATCAAGCTGCTGAAGAACACACAGCACTAACCGGCCCTGCAGTTCACGCACACACAGCACGCTGCTTCTCCCCCAGTCACAACTAGGCTGCATTTAACTGACCCTAAAGAAAGATCGGATCCTGATCAGCTGAAAGAGTAGGAATGCACAAGAAGAAAAGCTAGGGTGGTTTTAGGAAGATGATGAAACACAAATATTAACAGACTAAGGAGCCTAAAATTAAGGATGTTCAACAAAATTCCAAAGCCCAGACCAGGAGAAGGAGACTATAGGTGTCTGCCTGAGTTTTGTTAAGTAGTTCTTGATAACTGAGTCGTAATTTGGTCATTGGAGGTAGGGGCAAATGTACCAGAAGTGATAGGAAGACCAGAAGGGAAATGAAGGGTAGTAGAAGATTGGGTGCAAAAATTAACACATCAAGTTCAGCAGTGAACAAATTGCTCTCTACCACAAGGGTTATTACCACGGAATTAAGAAAAGCCAAAACCCGTGCGTTTCAGGAAAAAAAAAAAAATTATTATACCCTTCTTAACAATTGCATGTCTTTTATATTATGGAAGAGTTGGCCTCTTCTCTTGATTATCCTTAAATGTTAAATCAGTTTGTGAACTGAAACTATGTTTTTTTGGACTTTAGCAACTCGCCCCCCGCCCCCCAAATCCAGACAGCCAACGCAGGTGTTCTCGCTATTCATTCATACTTCCTTTTTTCTTCAATCCCTGACAAAGCAGAGGCTCACATAGTGTAAATCTTTTTTAACAATCCTTTTCATGTTGTCATTAATGTTAAAAAAATAACTTTTTTCTTAATATCCCAGTCTCTGGAGATGCACAGTTCTAGAGAATATCCATTTTTGTTTCAAATACAGGCAGTGTGTAGCTCCTGACTGGGGGGCGGGGAGCGATTACAATAAGTGGAATTCTCTTTTGTGTCTCTGAACCAAAAATGAATATAATTTCATCTTATTATCTTTAAATTTATTCTATAGTTTCCAAAATACAATTTCTGAAATGTTGGTAAACAGCAGCACTACTGTGAAACTATTATATCCTTTCCCCTTCCCTGAAAAGGAAATTGTAGCACAAAAAAAGCCCAAATTCCTTACGCAAGATCTTGCAACAAGACTTTGACAAAATCAGGATCGGTAGCCAGGTGTTCTAACACTTCTTACTCTCCGGCTACCCTCTTCAGTGGGTAGTAAACGCAGGAATCCACATTTGCAGACTCTTGCACTAACTCCTAAGAGCTGTAAAAAGGCTACAAGTCTAAGAATTCAAATCAGGCTTTAGATGACATCAAAGTGTGTGTATATTATATATACATACACTATATGTGTCTAATTCAACATACTGAACAATTTCTATATTTTCAACCAACAATTCCCAGTTTTCCTTTCACTTCTTATGGTATCTAAACATACAGAATATTTTGGCCAGACATGCAGAGATACGTAATGCTTTCCACAATCAGTTAGTGAAGTTAGACAGCTTTTGCCTTGCTATCGCCTTTAAATAACGCAAGGAAAGGGAAACACTATGAAGAAAGGGGCCCTCGGCCTGCTGTACAGCACTGCAGACCCTCTCCCAGTTCTCCTATGGACACGTAAGGAGCTGCTCAAATAACAGTTTTTTATGGCAAGCAACTGATTTAACAAATTGGGGTGCTCTGCCAAGCCTTAAACACACAATGCGAGGTCACTCTATTTACCCTCCCCACTATCCCAGATAAAAATAAATAACAAAATGAAAAAACCCAGCAGGGCGATAGCCCCGGTGCAAATACTATGCGCCAAAGAAAAAGAAACCTATGATGGCTTTGGTCAGCCAGCTAATTTACAACAGAAAACAGAAGCCTTGCTGGAAACTTTGTGCAAATACCAATGTGCGAAATAGAAACTTCAGATAAGCTGTGGAAAGAGGGTGGGATTTCCAGAAAATAGGGAAGGACTTGTTACACCCTCCTTGTCAAATTTTGCAGGATCACCACAGCTTCTCTGGAGAAACTGTGTGCAGAGGGGGAAAGTGAAGAGCTTTCCTTTTGGTTCTGCTTCTCCTAAATAAACTGCTTGCCTAATTTCCTTTGCAATTAGAGAAATATTCGACTCAAAACCCATCCTTTCCACATCTTACTGCGCTGGCTACGTTTGCCTGACTGCGCTGGCTACGTTTCCCACCGAGCCTCTGGCTACTTGCATAATTTTATATTACGAACACTGTAATTATACCAATATCTTACTTCTTCTCAAAGAAAGAAGTATGCCGATTATACGTAGCATTTGCCAGGTTTGGGGTTTTATTTTCTCATCACTGCAGTAAAATTTTTGGGTTTTGCGTGGTTGCACTGATCTCAGGCGAGGGAGAACCGCCGGGGCAGCGCGAAGCGGGAGGCCGGTGCCGTTCA
>NW_010555914.1:0-28779 GCF_000687285.1 Phaethon lepturus
ACCCCCATTCCCCGTCCCCCTGTGCTGCTGTGGAGTGAGGAGGTAGAGAAATCAGGGGTAAAGTTAAGTCTGGGAAGAAGGGAAGGGTAGGGAGAAGGTGCTTTAATATTTAGTTTTTATTTCTTATTATCCTACTCTGATTTTGATTGATAATAAATTAAATTAATTTTCCCCAAGTTGAGTCTGTTTTGCCCGTGATGGTAAATGCTGAATGATCCTTATCTCAACCCACGAGCTGTTCATTATATTTTCTCTCCTCTGTGCAGCTCAGGAAGGGTATGATAGAGTGGTTTTAGTGGGCACCTGGCCTCTAGCCAGGGTCAACCCACCACACGGGGGAAGAGGTTTACAGAGTTCCAGAATAAAGTGGTAAAAATGAATGGTTTAAACTAAGGAGCAGGGAGGGAGAAGAAATGTAAGTATTTAGAAAAAGTTTTTAGGTCACAGGAGTGAATAGAGAATGGAATAGACAACCACTGGCAAGAGTAATTGGTAAAGTCATATATTATGTAAAATAAATTCCAGCAACCTTCATCACCTTTATTGTTGCATCAATATTTTACTTATCTGGAATCTCCCAGGTAGAAAATAGTTTCTGGTCATCTCCGTAATGCATCTTGCGAACTCTGGACAGGTGCCTTGTTAAAATGCCTGCTCCACATGCTGTCATCAGCAGTCCGGGTGAAAGCATTCTGCCTGTCCATACAGCTCGACCAAGGCCTTGCTTGTGTTTGTATCTATCATGCATTCTCTACTTGTGCTTTTCGTGAATGGAGTGATGAGGCCTTGAATCCTTAGGTCACTAAGACTCTTCTGTGCACAAAGAGGTGATAAGGACTATTTTGTTGTCCTTTCCAGCCTACTAGAGTGGGTTAGGGAAGAAAAGGACTATCACAAGGTTTCTAAAGTATTTCACAGAACTTAACAAACAAACAAACAAAACCTCTTCCTTGTCCTTTGTATTGGGCTATTAAAAATATGTAGAATGGACTTAAACTGAGTGAATAAAGAGTGGATGCAAAGCATGGGCATTTGAACTGGCCTGTGATCATTTATTCTGTTTAAGTGATGCCAGGCATAGTCCTAGTGCAAGCTCACTCCCAGACAATATCCGAGCTTACTGCTGAGCACAGCAAAATAAATGTTCTGCTCTCAGTGAACACGCTGGAAATGGTCCTCACTTTTGGAAGTCATCCCTACTTTGAGAAGAGCAAGAGAACTGAGGTACATGGATGCAGTCTGTGTTGACACTTGCTGCCAGAGCCAGACAATGGTCCCTTGCCTGTTTTGTTTACGACTACAGCTGTACCCCTACCCCTTGTACTCAGGAGAGAGTTTAGACCATTGTACTCTTAGGAAATACCAATGTTTCCTAGCTGTAGGAGTGTCACTGCAGTTTAATAACAAAAGCCCTCAAAGGTGGATAGATTGGTTTTTGCTCTTTTCTGGCCACAGCAGTCTGCTGAGGGCCAAATACTGGAGTTTTGACTCTGCTTCTGGTCTGTGCTCAGGGAAAGCTTGAATTCAAAGCTTGAATGTCATCAGGCACAGTGCAAACGCAGAAGGGAGGAAAAACTAAAAATGTAAAACTCTCTATTCAAACAAAACATTACAGCTGGCCCTTCCAACTTTGCTAGTTTGTTCTGCTGGTAAGATAGTTTCTATTTCTGTTCAGTCCATGATGACAATTGCCGTCAGCCACCTTTTTAAATTTCCAACAGTGTTTTCTCATCTGTTGTCCATGTTCTTGAGAGAGGGTCTCTCTGTAAATATCTTGAAGAGCAGTGTTTCCTTTTCCTCTTCAGGTTTGTCTTTAACATTGTCATTTGCTCTGATTCATCAGCAAACTTGACAGTGATTGGTGATGTGCTGAAAGGTTTGGCTGGTACGTGGAGCAATATTACCCTGCTATTTTCTTAAACTCTCTTATTCACCTTGTATTATCTTTGCATTTGTATTTTGTGAGTTACTTGTGAAATGGGACCCACTGGCCACAACACAAAGATGGCATAACTGCATGTAGAGGATAGCAATATGGCTCATGATCCATGAGTGTGACTTTGTCACAAAATAGCGATAGCAACAACGAGAACAACGGTAACATACTTAGTGTGCAGGTGACTATTTTCTGCCTGTGCCATGTCTTCAATGTGAGCTCAACAGGATAAGAACCAGTTTTAGGAGAAAATTTGTGCTATGTGTATTTCATAACAGAGACTATACTATCATCACGATGACCCTATAATGGCTTTCTTGGAGGATGGGATGAAATTCATTCATGATATATTTATGGTAAGGTGGTGAAATGTGGCAAAGCAGACTCTACATGCAGGAGATATATGCCCTAGAGTTGCTAATCATATGACCTTACTTTTCTCTTTCCTGGAAAAATTATAAAGAACTTAAAATACAAGTACCAGCAAGCTATTAAGACTTGTAGCAGGTAGTATGGTGACCTAGACCATAGATTAGCATGATCACCTAGTTTGAATTTCAGGTTAATGCAACTCCTCACACAGTGATTTCTATAGTCAGCACATGACCTCTTCTCCAGCTCTGGGATTACGTATCTTCAGAGAATTTACTGACCAGTTGAAGGACAGAATTAAGTAAGAACTCAGACTCAAAGGATGAAGAGAGCAGTGATCAGCCACATGGAGTAGACATTTATTTCCATTCATCCTCTTTAAATAAGAACAGTTTTTCAGGCCGGTCTTGTGTTGAAGAAGCCGAAAGAAAAGAGGCCAATAATCTTTCCTGACTGTTCTTCAGGCTGTGAGAAGGCCTGTGATCTTCAGGCTGTTGGACCCTGAGCACCACAATGCCCCTACTTATCCCCTCTTTTTTTTTTTTCATAATTCTTCGTGGTCTTTAATGAAAAAATATTATTTGTATATGTAGGGCTTTTTAAACCAAACTTACTGTCAGAAATGTCTCTGTGCAAGGGCTTTCAAGAAATTAGTGTCCAGATATTGTGTGGTTTTTACAAAGTGCTAATGAATTTTTGTGTCATTTTCCCAAGGAAACTGATTTGTCTCTTAGAAAAATTCCTGTACGTCTCTGGTTGAAAGCAGAAAAGTTCAGAGTAGTTCCCCATATGGGGTAGAAGGCACGTTACTCTTCTGATTGTGATGTGGATGGAAGATTTGGCTGTATCATATGGCGTGGAGGTATATTCTTCCTGGGATCCAGAACCGTGTTAGTCCTTTTGCTAAATCCCTGCTTGATCCCACCCAGCAGTAGTGATAACTGGGAGGTCTTCATTAACTCCATCAGTCCCATACCAGAATGCATGCTGCTAGACCCAGGGGGCATAGCACGATTCTCTCAATAGATAGACTAAGGAGTGAACAGCGTTGACATCCAAATATCCCTTTGCCTTTAGAAATTATTTCTCAGGCCACGGGTTATGGGATATTGGCAGGGCAGGTTGTTAGAGAGTTGTGGTGTTACCCTTCACTGATAAAGAGGCTGCCAGTTTCTGAGCTGATTGAACTTCAGAATGGATGCCAGAAAGAAAAAACTAAATGAATAGAGGGTGATGATCATGCCTGTTCTCACATGACAGGTAAAACGTTGGCATGGGTTCTAGAGAGAAAGCAAAAAACAATATTCTTGAAGTTTTTTCATTCCACCCTCATTGTTACTTCAGTCTCAGGGCTTTAGCTTGCTGAGAGTGTTGAATGCCACTCTGCGTGAAGGCGAGCGTATGTGCCAGGCCATTTGCTTGAAGTTCAGCTTCTTAAATATTATCCTTAAAAAAAGGTTTACACCTCTGCTGCAGTGTCAAGATTCTCTAAATCTTCTCTGCTGCTGCCTGAAGCCTAAATATCAACAGGTACAGTGCAAGTGACATATGGTGAGATTCCAGTGGAGTAATTTGTTAGCAGAGTCATTATGTTGCTTTGAGGTGCAAGTTTCTGGCAGGATACTTTCTTCTTTCTTTTTTTTTTTTTTTCCTCCCTTTGTACTAACCAAAAAACACTGCTGAGTTTCTGTCTAACATTAGGAATGGATAAAATATCCTCACTAAACCAGGCATCACTTCTCAAGTCTGATAATGGTTGTAGGAGTTAAAAGAGCTGTAAGCCTGAAGGCCAAACTCTGCTCTCAGCTAACCCTTTGCAATCATTAGCACTTGGGTTTTGGGTGGTTTTTCTTTTCCCCTAACTGCTTCACATCTGCCTTGTGACTGGTATCTGTTAACTTGATTCTTTTTGTCTTGTTAGACGTCCAAAATCCTCTGCTGAGGGGTGAAACGGTGTGAGACAATTGTATTGCAAGAGCCGCCCAGGTGCTCACCTGTAAGGATACGGTCTGTCAGTATGGATCGTCCATGCTTGGCACATGGCGATGTTGTTTTGCACCCGAAGTGTAAAAAGATGATGGAAACATGAGAGTTTTGCATATGACTGAGGCGTTCCTTAGGCTGTGACTATATACGTGGGCACATACAAGCTCACCTTGCCTGAACACGAAGCTATCTATCTCCATCCAGAGTGCACATAGCCATGTCAGCAGCAGTGCTGTGCTGGCCCGTAGGCCGTGTGGGGAGGCAGGCAGCCGCAGCCTGGCCATAATGCGGCGCTAACACAGGTTTTAGGGTGCAAATGGCTCTTCTCCAGCCAGCTGGAAGCAGGCATGGAACACAGAATTTCCCAGGAAGATTCACATTTTTACTGAGGATTTGTTGCTGATCTTTGTACTCCCTGTTTTTGTAGCCAGATAATATGGTCTATGGGTTCCCACAAGTTATTGCTGAAGCAATAATTACTAACAATAAAATTCAGTACTTGGTGCTGTGGCATGTTGTACAACCCCAGAACAACAGCCTTCCAACACAGCAAGCTGCGCTTTACTACCAGTGTGTGCAATACTCATCCAAGCCCCATCCCCCCCAATTGTGTCCTATTTATTTCTTCAGTTTATCATGAGAGTCTGTGTAATACTCGGGCCCCCATTCATATAAGTAGTCAGCCTTCCTGTACCACACCTTATCTTCTTCATTTTCTGAATTTGATAATCTTGTAAGATGTCAGTCCTTTTATCAGTACTTTGCTGCCATGGAGATTAAGTTCTTCATAAGTTCTTCACATGAAAATCAGCTATGGGTTCTCCACCACTGGATGTAGGAGCTGCTGATAATGCATCCCTGCATTAAGGATAAAGTCCCTTCATTGATTTAAAGGACCCTCCTGGCCACATAATGTTCTTTTTCTTTTCAGGAGGCAAATTAAAAATCATAATAAATATAGCTTTTAGGTTCTTTCCTATCTGGCAGAGTTTTATTAGCTATAATACAAATGGAACCTATTCTGACTTTTGGAGAAACACTCTAATTTCATATATATATATAAATTTTATAATACCGTGTTAGAGATTGCCTTAGCGATATTTTTTATAGCGCAAGTAATTTTATGTGTGCTTCAACACCTTTGTACATCTAGTCCTTTTAAAGTGTATTAGAGCTCTTCCTTTTTTGCCATTAAGCTGCTACATCACAGCTCAAACTATGCTCCAGGATGGCACTGTTGCTAATCAGAATAATCTGTATCCACCTAAAAAACGCAGACTGAAACAGTAGCAAAAATCTTTTCTCGAGTCTGCATTGCAGATCTTTAATGCCTGCTACATAGCTCATCTTTGCATTAGATTCCTTGAGTAAAAATTGCTGGGATGAGTGAGAAATACACAGTGGTAAGCTGATGAGCACTGCAGATAAGAGGAGTAGAAATTTGGCTATTTTTATTAGCTTGTGCAGGGAAGCTGATGCTGCCATATTTGCTTTTCTTCGCTCTATTAATTGTAGATTAAATCATCAATTCTGTAATCAGTTCCACATGGGAAGGCGCAAGTTAATTTTTCTTGTTAGCTTTTGTGGTTTCATGCAGGCTTTCACAAGAGGCTTCTTATGCAGAAGAGTTTGCAGGATTAAGGGCTAAGTTAAGGACAGGAAAATATTAAAATGGATTTTTAATATTGTAATACAGAAGAGCCAGATTCTTATTGTCTGATAGAGTGATATGTCGAAAGGTATGTCTATGTAAATCCCCTCATATGCATGTTCATGCAGGTTTGTTTACAGCAGTGGTTTGACACACATTAAAAAGAAATAAAGACATTAATTCACATCTATTAACTACTAATATTTGTTTCTAAACAACTTCCAAGATAACGATGAATTTGAGTTGTGTAATGTTACATTTTTCTGTTACTGTTAAAATGTATTACTGTTAATTTGGAATTAATCATTTGATGTATTCATCAATCATTGCAAAAGACTTCTGTGTAAACTTATGTTTGTGTATATATACAGATATTTACATATACACACATATGCATATATGCACACATTTAAAGAACTAGGTAATCTGTTTAAAATAACATTACTTGTGTGGGGTTTTTTTGTTACTGAAAGGTAAAATTCAAAGTAATTTGTTATTTTTCTGCATATCATTGCATTACATTTAAAATACCTTTGAAAAAGCAACTGTAAGAAGTATTTTATAATTTTGTAATGAGCCACTCTTCTGCTGAATTCTTACATCCAGTGGCCAGTGTCCTACACGATCACTTAAGTGCAGATGTGATCCATCACTATAAATTATCTTAACGTACATACAAAACACCCCGTTACTGTTTTACTTATGTACAAGAGGCTGTCCTATATGACCATGCTTTCACCTGCAGGACCAGTTTCTGCTGAGTGATTAAAAATAACTTATCAATGTATAATTTAGTTGATTCTGCTGCAGAAACCACATAGGAGAGCATCTGGCCAGATTTGCCCCAAAGGATGTTGATCAATGCAGTGAAAAGTCCAAATCCGTCCAGGTACAACAGGAGCTTCCTGGGGGAATCTTCAGGACTGGCCAAAATTCCCACTTGGAAAGCTCCTGCACCAGTTAGTGACTTTGCTGGAGAGGTGGCTGGGATTCAGTCATTCACCTTGGCTTAAGTAAGTCCTTTGGTTCAGATCAGTCCATGGTCTCATCTGTGCAGGAGTTCCTGGCCCACTCAGGGAATTAATGGCCCAAGAACACTGGATGTGCACACAGGCACAGCCCTGATGCCCAGGTACACCATAGCTGTAACACTGGGAACTGGTTTGAAACTTGCCCTACATCCCACTTGTACCGAGCTCCATCACTCTTGCACGTGTTCCCAGCAGTGGTGAGGCTGCACCCGGAGCACAGCACCCATTTCAGGCCTCTCAGGTCCAGGAGGATGTTGGGACAGAAGAGGAATCTAAGGATAATGTATTTTCCACATACAAGCCAATAAAAAGAACAAATTAGCCATCTATATAAATATCTACATAAATAAACTTCCCCTTTTAGATTGATAATAAGTATTAAGAATATGAGTTGTAAAGTTATTTTCATAGTGCTTGATGTATTGACAAAGTAGGCAATGCATTTGCGAGTACCTCAGGACTACACAGCAATTCTGCCACTGAGGCAACCTTTCTGATCTTTCATGTTCTTACCAGTAGTTGAACGCATTTTGATTTACTTACGATTTGATGGACTGATTGCAGTGAAGGCCGTCATTATGAAAATAAGTCATAAAGGGATAAAATGAGCATAAAAATCCATTATTTATGTTGCAAACTATTTTACTTTGCTCTCAATTTAAAAAAGGTATTCTTTATAAATGAAGAAGGAATAGTGTCGGAAATTCTCGTATCTGTGAGAAAGGGAACACAAATATTATTGCAAAAGCTTACTAAGTTTAGCTGTAGATTCAGGTGTGTTTAGCATTTTAGTTCAGATCAGGAATGTACACACTGGATTCATGTTGCAGAGTGATCTTGGTGCACACCAAACTATAATTAAGTGTGCCTGGTTTGAGCATTTGGTCCTCAGCATAACTGCTTTGCTGCCCAGATTCGCTCCTGTTGTGCCACAGTGTTTGCTAATGTGAACATAGCTTCTGTTTCAGTGACGTTACCCAGGACATTTTTTTTAACTGTACTAAGTTTTCCTTGGAAAAATCCTGACCTTACTGATGTCAGTGAACATTTTGAAAGTGATGAAAATACCCAGCAAGGTTTCATAGCCTTTCCTCTCTTCATCTCTCTACTTTGTATTTCTTTGAAAATGTTATGATTTCAAGAGATTTATCATTTTATAGCAGACACTTGCTGTTTGTAGAGGAGCAGGCCCACAATAAAGAAGGAAAAAAGCAAGTCCCTTGAAGTCTTTTCTTCCATTACTTTATTATTCCGTTCCCCTGTCCATTCTTAAAGTATCAATTTTTCATTGTGGTACTGAAACTGGAGCTCATAAAATTCCCCAAAGGAATTTCAAGTAGAAGCTGCAATTACTGTTGTTCAGATGCTTCCAGCATGCCATGCTTCATATTTATGGATGCCATTACTCCGTGCTGTAAAGCGTTCATTCTGGTACAAGGAATTCTGGCTGTTTAGTGCTAACATCCAAAGAACATGTTGAACATTTTAGGTATCTGCCGTGAGTTTCCTCAAGCTGCTTCTTTATTAAGTGATGCAATTTTAATGTGTCTGTGTTATGAGTTAGAGTGGCTTTCTACTTAAAGTCATTGATCATATGGAGTCATGGAAGTAATCATGATCATGAAGACAGTAGGTAACCAGTAAAAGTGGACAGTCAGTGAAATTATTTTATAACTGCTCAGCATCTTTTGGAAACAGAGCTATGTGAAAAAAAATTACACTACAGACAACACAGAAATGATATGCTTTCTTTCAGCAACAGCTTTGTGTTTCTCTATTACCATTTTTTTGTTATTCTTCCTCTTTCCACTTTGTTTAAAACAGTTTTTTAGGGAGGATGGAAATGGTCAGGTTTTGCCTGGAGCACATATGTAAATTTGCCTTAACCTTTTCAAAAGGATTTTTCCAAAAATTCTTGAAATAACTTCTTGAAATACCTACTGGAAACACCTTTTGTTTGTCTGTTTATATAAGCTTCATTGAGTTCAGTGACAGGAATCATATTATTTAAGTCCTTAAACAGTGAAATTATTTTCAGTAAGAGTTTTACTGGATTAATAGAATTTGGCTGAGAGGAACATGTCATAGCATCCATTTTTTTCTTTGCTTAAGGCTAAAGCAGTATTATATGAGTCTGAAAAATACTAAGTCTACTCTATGCATGTCTCTCAAGTTATGGGAGCTTGAGTGTATGGCTGATTAAGCAGTTAAACACTTAACTATAGAGTAGTCTGTGCATAGTCACAGAAGTGACTATCAAAGGACTAACAGAAGTCTACACAAACCACCTGTAGCAGAAGATGTGCAGACCAAGAAACATCTAAATAGGCATTTGAAAATACATAGCACAAATAAAATATGTGCTGTCTGCTAGTAACTGGAACTTGAGAGTCTGTTTAACATATGGCTAAAACAATGAACTAAATGATATGTATATGATAGAAGATAAGAGCTACTGGAAGAATGCATGAGCTAATGCGTGAGGAACTTGGTAAATGTGTATAAAATAGAGCCGTAGTTTGGATTCTTTGGATTCAAGCTACAAGACAGCTAACCTCAGCACTTTGCCATTTGTTACACTTGCTAGCATGGTGCCATGAATAAAAAAAACCCTATGTGAGAAATCCAGTGTTAAATTTTATGTCTGTGCAAGGTGAGTAATATTTCCCTAGAGGAGGTGTGAGTAGACACAGCTCTGGAGGAATAAGTTGTAACCAGTCCATGAGACCGCCTGGCCTTGAGTACCTAAAGGTGACCAGGCAGCTGGGGAAATTAGAGAGCTGGTTGTCCCTGAGCAGTTGTCCGTGCTTTGTGGGAGAGGCAAGCTTGGAAAAGAGCAGGTAGCATCTCGCTTAATCCATTATCAGGTAGCTTTAGAAAGAAATAATGGCTTATCATTTAACTATAGCCACATACAAAGCTATTTGTTGGCTTTTCTTTTGAGATTTTGAAAACTTTGTTGGTTAATGCCAGTTTTTTGCAATGGAAAAGTAGTAGGACTTAGTTTCTGTATTGCAATGTCACTCTTACTCTGGAAGCTGCTAAAACCAATCAACTTATACCAGAGTAAAAGTAGTGCAAAGTAATGTAGAATGAGATATGTATTTTACTGCATCGAGTGAGTGCTGAGGGTTTGAGTGGGTGTGGAGAGGTACAGCTGCTCTGGATGGTTTTGCTTGCTGCTTCTCTGAATATTAGGGGGATGGAAAGGTTAGAGGACTAAGCTATTGCTGCTCACACTTTCTTGGCCAAAAGTCTAGTGAACCCATGACAAGGATGATGATTCTTTTCAGGGTTCTGCCATGATTTCCTGTAGGATTTGGCAGGTCACTTGTAATTCATTTAACCTTTCAAGAAATACCAATATGGAGCATGTAGTGTTGACAAAAGGCCAATAAGCATAACAAAGAGGGTGGTGCCTTTTACTTGTCCAGATGACTGATAACAAATAAAAGGTCAGCTGCACATTTCATAGGTCACTTACTTTTTTCTTGTGGGAACAAAATCAATCTGCCCACTTTCCTCCCCCAAGTCCACTACCAATGGACTGTGTGAATGATGATGTGAGTCTTCTTGTGCTGACGCACTTTTTGTTTGACATTTGAAAGGAAATGGTAAAAGTCAAAAGTCAATCAAGTAAATGTGCACGTGCTAAGGGATATACAATTTTAGGAGGAGCAAGAGACAATTTCAAAGTATCCCATCAAGTGGAGAAGAGAGGATACTGCAATATTACCATGACAGTGAATAGCAACAGGTTTTACAGCTTAGTAGTACAGAACATGCTGCTTGATTATTTTGTATTTAGCGGCTGTCGAGAGTATGGTAACCGAGCTGCCAAAAACTTGCTTGTATAGAAAAGCTGATTAGCCATCAGATACATTCACAGTACATTTTGATGCACATTTTCAATAACTCATTATATTGCACACTATAAAAAGAGAGTGTGTATGGAGGAAACCCTTGTATTGTGATATTAAAGTTTACATACATAGACCTTTCCTCTCAACTAACACTATGTACTTAGGATGCAGATATCCAAATCCGACACCGTCGTTAAGAATTTAATGACGGTTGTGCATAAATGTATTACTCTCTTCTTCTTTGACATTTTCATGGCACATCATTGTTTTGCCTCCATTTTGTTTTATTTTATCAAGAATTGTTTTTAGCTGTCTCACTGAAGGATTTCTAAAGAGTTGAAGAACATGACAACAGACCTGTCTTGTGTGTGCGTTAATGCTTCTCCCAGTATCTGATACTAGTGCTGTTTTTGTACTGGAAATGAAGAGAAGCTAGTGTTTTATCATGGGTGCTTACCATAAACCACAGTTTAGAAATGCCTGATTTTGTGTTTTCACTGTGAAAGTAATTTATGAAGAGAAATAGAAGAACTATAAAAGATTTATACACAATTAGGTGTTTAACTTGAGTAGAAATGTCAACATTTTTCTCCCCAAATGCTCTTCCGTGAAAGTACTCTCCTCTTCCCCTTGGAGGATTATACAGTAGCCTACATAAATCGAAGTATTAAGTTGATTAAATATTAAACACAAACTCTAAACTTTCATTAAGGTGGTCTGTTACCTTTGTAAGCCTGAAAACTATCTCACCCTTCTTATTTAAAGTATCATCAGTTGTACTGCAGGCAACAGATCTCGCATAGCACTGCACTGTATTTTAAATGAAAAGAGATTATGTTTCAGCAACATGCTTAGAAAGCGGTATAAATGGATCAAATGTTGATTGTGCTACTTTGTTGTGCACTAAGGGCTTTTTAAACATCAGTTGATCTCAGAATGCTTTCCAGATAGCCTTCAGCAATCATGATTGCTAGTAGAAAAAAGGACATGTTAATTCTGCAAATGGGGGGTGGTCAGAGGTCTCTGACTTTGTTTACCACCTTCTATACCCACATGGATCAGATGGTTGTAGATGTGGTAGACTGGCCCATTCTCAAACTCTCACTTTTGAATTTAAGAGGGAGATTTTGTTGAGAGAGGCAGATTGACCATTTGGTGAAGGAACATTTTCTTTTGCAAGACAACCACGGGGATTTAGACACTTGTGAAAGCTATTGTACTACTTACCCCGTGATACAATCCTTAGGTGCAGCTCAGAAAGCCCAGTTCAGGCACTTGACTTCCCCACGCAGTCAATGGTAAGCAGCAGAAACTTCCAACGAGGCAATTTAGAAAACCTACAGTGAGAACCTAAAGCAGATGACACAAATACCCCTCAGATTGTCATTAATGTAATGGAAATTGAGCACACAGATCCTTTAGGCATTGAAAAATACCTCAGCCTTGTCCTAGGAAAACATTCAGAGATTTCATTTGTACTCCCAAGCACTAAGCACTGTGTAAAGTTACAATAAGGATGTAGACTCTATAGGGAGAGTTAATCATGTAACAGAACACTAAAGGTGTATGAGTCAAACAAGCCACTCATAATTAGTGTCAGATAAAGATACTTTGACTGTCTGCACACAAAGCACCTGCTGCTACTGCTGCATAACTTTCAGACAACAAAATCAGTGAAGGACTTTGTTGCCTTTACTACCTCCCAAAGCAGGGCTAGTACTTAAAGGGCTGTTGTAAGCTCTCTCAAATAACCTAGATAAAGCCAAGGTAAGTTAAAATGATTCTGAATACTACATTTAAGGATAAATACATTTCAGTGCTCTTGAATTTGAGGCCTGATTCATGATTTCTCACTGCAGTCCTTTAAGAGCCCCTTAAATAAACAAGGGATTAGTGAAGTTGATGGACTGAGGGAAATACGACTATATGTATTCATAAAAGGCTCAGCTCAGTGAAACTTACTTCTTGGCACATGGAGATGACTCAAAGGATGTTGATCAGGTTTTGATCGTTCAAATCACTCTGGTGGTTTGGATCCCACCAAAGAATCTAGTCCCCTTTGGATACCATCTGCTGCACCTTACCATGCTGTGAAGTTTATTTTAACATGCATGCAATAGAACATGAAGAAAAAACTTTGATATAGAAACTACTAGCCTATTTCTTTTTCTACTCGATCTCCTTTTTTCTTTTTTCTTTTTTTCCCCCCAGAAAGACTTATAACTAGACTCCTTCCTAAATAGACACTGGATGTTTCTCTCACTGGGCAAGAGAGAGCAAGGTGTTGTCTGACGAGTGTTAAGTCTGAAGTGCAAGTAGCATACAGACAGAGATTTGCAATCTGAGCACCAAGCTTTTTATGTAGTGTTTTAACATTCTATATGCAGACAAAAATAAGAAGAAAATTATCAAAAATATGCTTATGAAGAAGAAAATTGTACAGATTGTGACACTTAGTGAATGAATGTCTGGAAAAGGGATGGCTCTACTGTTTCAGAACTCTCTTTATGGTGAACATGAGAACACAGTTGTACTAAAGCTTTTGCCTTTCCTTCCATCTGGGGAATGTTACATATTCAGAGCTGCTGAGGCACTCAATGTATCCTTGGAATCTGGTATGTTGTTACAGCAAAATTGTATTACAGTCATGACAATGAAGAGAAATGCAGAAACTGCACCTAGTTTAAGAGGCTCCTTCATCTCTCCCTAATAATACTGACAGCCTTTTCACTGAGCAATTTGGAAGCTGCCTAGGGTAGCATTTATAAATAAAATAAAATTTTTAAAAAAGTTGAAATGTTCTCCTTCACAGAGATTTATCTAAATTAAGAAATTTAACCTTTTAGTTTGTGCTTTTGCAGTATAAGAGCTGTCCCTTCATTCCCACTTTCTGTCCCTGCCAGCTATTGCTCTTTTCTACTTACTGACACCCATCCAGGTCTAAATAAATGCAACATGACCCTCCAGAGTTGACATTTTCCTTGCTTGCCAGGCTCTTCCTTATTTTCCTCTTTTCTGTTGCCTGAATACTTCTTATCTGTGCCTTTTAAATACTCTTTAGTTATTTCTGATAGCTGAGGTTGGAACCAAGGTATCTCTTTACTTGTCACAGTGCAGGTCACAGCACAGAGAGAGGCAGCCAGAGGTGGAGCACGACTTGTGTTCTTTGCACGATCAGATTCAAATTGCCATTGTTGTTTCTATTTGAATACCCTTCTTTTCTTTCTTACTCTTTTTTAAAGGAAATCAATCCTTTCCTAGATCAGTATCAGTGAATCTGCAATTGTTTATTAAACTGTTGGTAGTACACTCCCTTCAGAACAGATATCACCACTGCTCTGGGTTAACACTTTTCTTAATTAAATACTATTTATGACTCTGTAGGTTAAAAACCCAGTACATTATACCGGGAAATGGACACAGAGAACGAGGTGCTGGAAAAAGAAATGGAATGCATTTTTGTGATTTATCTATTTTGCATAAGACATAGAGGCATTACTTTAGCAATTGGCTTTTTTTCCTTTGCTCACGGTAATGATTGCTAGAGATACTGATTTAATCAACCAACCATGCAAGTGCAATGATTGTGAATCAGATCGTTGTGAAGCAAACAAATGTTTCCCAGTAAATTGCCAAGGGATACCAGCTACCCTGCTCTGTTTTTACTCAAATAGATTGTCTTTTAAGCAGCTGCCTCATAAAAAGCCTTCGCTATGTATGGAACTTTAATCAAAATGTCACTAAAGCCCGTGTTCCGGTATGCTTCATTTGAAACACATCCAATGTTCTTATTTATTAAATTGTCCGGCGTCGACTCCAGCCGCCATTAACCCTAGTAAGCAAAGATGGATGAGGGAGTGACAAAAAGCTTGTGTCAGAGCTGAGATCAGTTGTGCGTGTGTGATGTCTTGATCCATTTGTACATCCCTCTTGGGGACCATTGGGCAATTAAGTTCACCCATTTCAAACACAGCCCTTTCTGTACACTCTGATTTGATAGGAGAATGGGCAATTCCTGGTAATGACTACTACATCTGTTCAATTATATTGCATTGTATTGATGCTTAATTAGAGAATGTGTTGAAATTGGGGAAGGGGACAAGTGGAAGAGAGGAGGGTTGGCTCCCGAGTAAATGTCAGAGACTCTTCCTTAATACCCTGTCTTTCTAATGTGCATTGAATGCACTGACAAGCATTGTGGCCTCCTGACCTTAGAGCATTTACCCCAGCCTGAGAAAGGAGAGCAAAACCTCTTTGAGAAGTCATTGTTTTAAAGCTGAATTACATTTAATGTCATTCTTGTTCAGCTTTACTGCGAACTGACCCTTACAGCCCTTTGGTCCCATGTGCGCAGTTGGAAGGCGTTTCTGTGCCTGAACTTTCTGAATCAAACACATGCAGTATCATCAAGCAGGCTTTCAAAAGTGAAGTCCAAACGTCACGAGCACGTACTCTTATTTTTCTAAGGTTTATGTAAGTAATTTGTGAGTTATCTGTAAGAGTTCTTTTTCTTTTAATGAATGAAGCTGAGACTTTTGTATCACCTCAGTAACGACATTTAGCATTATCCTTCAATCTCCAGTGTCTGCAGGTTTAAGAAAAATACTATATATCGCTATTGGAGGATTACAACAGAAATATAACACCTGCACAACTGTTCGTGACTGAACTGTCCTGTGAAGTCTGACACTAGCCATTTCAAAAGCTTAGTTTTGTGGAGTGGAAGACTGAAGTATGGTTTTGGCTATTGCTGTTTTTCAACAGGGTAATTGCATTCATTTTTTCTGGTAGTTTACAGTATGCCAGCACTTCTGGTATACAGCTGGTCCGTTTAATACCCTAGAGAAACTTAGTTGTGATTTTAATATAGCTAAGGTCCATCTGCACCAGCTTGTGCAGACACTGTCGTGATCCTCTCATCAGGAGTCCTGACCTCCCCTATAGGCTTACTACTGCGCAAAGAGTTCATGGATTTGGACCTCATATTGCAACGGACAGTTTTGAAACCTGTTTCCAAGACAGAAAACTGCAGTGTGTGCGGGAACGGACTGATAAGCTCCTGAAAAGGAGGAAAGAATGCATTGATTATTTTCTCATATATTATTATCCTTCTCAAATAACCATTAATATGCATTTGCATCCCAGGAACCACAACATGCCAGCTGCGCCTTTAGCAAAAACTCAGTGTAATTCAGCGCGACTTTGTGAAATGGAAAGAATTTAAAGACAGCATGGCTATGCTAATTTTGATGCTAATTTCTGTAGAAACTTAATATTCTGTGCCAGTCTTTTACTTGCGCAGTAATCTCTGCTTTGCATCTTTTACGTCTTTTGTCGTGATATTTTACTTGTTGTTTTAAATGGCGGCACTGAATGCAGAGAGTGCCTATCTTTCAAAAGATGGAGTCTATTTATGCCTTTCCAAAAAAATGTCTCATCATTACTATAAATGCTATTACTACACATGTTACAGCAGTGGCATGCTAGGGAGGTGACAGCTTTGCACATTGGAAGTCAGGCTTTGAAAGGAAGAATATGTTTGCAAATGAAACAGTTGATTAATTTGGATGTGCAGCTTTCAACTAATATTCTTCAGAGTACACCGTACAACAAAAATTTCTTAAAGTATATAATAATTTGAAAAAATACTGTAAATTAGAAGAAGAGTAGCATTACATTGATGGAGTATAGGTGGAGTCAGGTTGGTTTTTTTCTTAGACTACATGGGTTTATCAGAAAGTGGCATTCTGCTATCTGATAAAATAGATGTTTTATTTATGAATCCTTGTCATTATTAAACAAGGGGGACCATTGTTACAGAAAACTGCATTTTAAAGGAAGTTACAAAATTTGAATCTTGGTAGCGAACAGTTCATAGCTGTGTGAAAAAACCCTGCACTGTTTTCGCAAGCCGTTGTTGCAAAGGAAGCCCTATCTTCCAGAGTGCACAAATACCTGCTTCTCTTTAAGCATCCAGCTATTTTTACATTTAACTTCTACATTTAGGCAAATGGCAAACCCAGAAAAGATAAACTTGCTGCACAGGATCTGAGTGAAGACTCCTGGTTCAGCTGCGTACTTAAATTACATGACTAATGCCACGTGCATAGGTGGAATGCTGCACCCGCTCCTGCACCTTGCTGCAGCAAAGCCTCCGGCGCAGGGCACATCAATGATTTGCTGTGTCAGCGTCAGTCCTGTGTGTGGGATTTCCTGCCGCTACAACCAAAACCCACATCAGACACTCAGATAAATACAGAGAAGTGAGCAACTGAGCTCCCTGCTGATGCAATGCAGTTGCCTTAGTTGCACTTAACTAACATATTCTATGAGAGGTAAAGTACTTTAATACCCATTTTTCTCATAACAACAACAAAAAAAAACCCAAACCAAAAAAAACCCACCAGAAAGAAACCCCTGATTTTTAGTATGGGTGCTGATTTATACCTCAAGTCCCTGAAAGACAGTGGGATACACTGATTTAAGCATGTATCCATGTGTCGCTAAACTGAAAGGCAGTTTCTCTGTTCAGCTCCTCAAAGTGTAAGTGGGGACAAAATGAGATGGACACGTGGTCATTTCTCTGAAAGCTTATATTGGCACTCCTGTTAAGTACATACATCCAATGCTGCATAACCTAAACAAAAAAGGTTACTCTGTGTACAGTCAATGATAGATAACCTAAAAAAAGAGAGACTGAAGTTTTAATTTTTATCTGAATTACCGTATATTTTATATTACTTTAGTAAGTTTCTTTCAGTCTAAGTTCTGATCCTGTATTTCTTTGTCAGGCTGAGACAGCTTTTAATTCAGTGTGATCATACCATTTCATGGTAGTGATATTATGCTGCATTATGTAGACATTATGTAGTCTCTATTTTCACACAGTTATACCTAGATACTATAGTTTCTTCATGTATATTATGAAAAAAGGTAAATGTCCTACTGTAAACAGCAGATCAAACTAATTGTATGCTTTAAGGAGATTAAGTGTATGTGTGTTATCACGGTGGCCTGTGTAGTTTATTCAGTATGGAGAGCACATGCGTCCAGTCCATATCTGCAGCTTCTGCATTCTAGATGCATGAAAACAAGGTACTGCAATGGTAATGGCACAGAGTGGGGGGCTCAGATCAAATTCTCACTGAGTTGAATTGGTGCACATATCTGCCGATGCACAGGGATAAGTAAGTTTCTGAATATGTTCCTGGTTTGTACGAAACTCTTTTTTCCTTTAATCGCTTCTTTACTGGTACCAGGTATGCCATATTTTAATTTCCGTATGCTTTTTTTCTGAGGCTAAAATGTAATGGTTATTAGTTTGGGGGAAAAGTAATTTCAGTATAAATTATGGTTAAAGTATGAATGTGATATGTTAAACACAACTGATATAATCATATTTTGCCTGAAACGCCTTAGCAAAATTGTGTGGTTAAGCACTTTGTAAAGTTCCATTACACTGAGATTTATTTTTCAATCATATTTTTAAGACATGCTTTTTTATTCTCCAAAGGCAATATACCATTAACTAACTTACTGTATAATATAAAAATAAAAAAATTAGCAGCATTTACATATTACCTTGCATAGGGACCAGCTTCTAATCCAGGTTCTGTTGCTACAGTACTGGAATAACTGTAGTGATGTATGTGAGATACAGTTTTGACCTCCTTTTTACCAAATTGGATGTATGATTTTAGCAGAGTATCTGTGTTTGTACTATAGTAATGAACTGAGTCCAGATTTCATTGGACACACTTTAAACACTAGTTATTGGAGCTGAAGCAAAGAGAGGATGAGAGGCATCTTAGGTGCCATTCTGGGGGAACTCTTGTGAGGGCAAATGCACCCAGGTCTCTCTGGTGGCTCTCTTGTGGCTCCTCCACAAGATCTATATGATAGGCCATAAGTTAAACAAATTTAAATTGCAATTTAAAATGTGTTTCATCTAGTACAGATTAGAAACAAATTAGGGATTCTTCATTTTAAATTTATGTTCTTCAGCTACAGGAACGATAACAAGGTTTTGAGTGTTCGTTTGTTTTTCCAATGCGAAGCAATAAATGGTACTCGACGTATATCTGATTGTAAAAGCCTTTAATGAAACACATCTGAGGACTACTGACAGTCATTTGAGGTGAAAATTTGTTATGTCTTCTCTGTTAAAACTGTTTTAGCACTATAATCTTTGATAATTAAAGCATAATAATTTTAAGGAGTTCTTTTTACGGCTTACAGTAATTTTGCAGCTGAATATATTTGTCAAGCTTACATTAAAGATTGATCTTAAATTATTAAATTATATTTTGTGCAACAGTAATTTCCATTAGAGGATATTTTTCATGTTATTTGCTAGGAAGCTTTAGACTCCAAAAGAACACTTTTGGCAAAGTGAAGGGAAATATTTGTGGAGCAGAAGCTGTAATTACGAACATGTGTGGCTAAACACCTGTCAGCCACTTGGTTCATACTGAACAAGCTTCTAAAATAATATGACCATGCCCCAATTCTGGCTTTTTAAGGTGAACACTATATTTAAGGAATTACTTGGTCATTCCTGGTTAACAACTGGATGCTTTGGAGTCTCTACCACACAATTATTGAAGTGAGAAATGCAATTACAGATAAAGAACTGAACTGAAGCAGGAGGAGCGGGTACTTCAGCTGGAGCGAACAGCAGTGAGTGGGTCCAGCTGCTGGGTCAGAGGCTGCTGTTCCATCCCTGAAGCCTTCTGATGGAGGTGTCTAGGCAATAATCTGTTGGAAGGTGAAATGCAAAAGTTGTTGGATGGTGAAAGCAAAAAAGCCTTTCAAGCTGTGCTCCAGGGCTACAAAGTAGATGTCAGGGTGAAGGAGCTAGTTGGGCCTACATGGAGGATGGAGAAGGGCTTCTGCTTTTTTTGGCACTTGGGCCAATATTGAACAGCTTATGGTGACACTCACAGTTGACTATTTCCATTCCTGAACCTGTCACTGGAACTCAATATGAAGAAGAAAACCATTTGTTAGGACATAGGTAGTCACTGGGGTGTGACAGATATGCCCTTCACTTGCCATGAGCCATGGACTTGCCACTGACTTTGTCCTGGAATTCAGTGGTGGGACTTAAATCTCCTGAGCTGCTGGCAAAATCACGGGGCTGTTCCTTCTCCTTCTGTCTGTATCAATGCAGTGTTGGGGTTCCTAGGGCCCCATTGATCTGTGGTACAGAGAGATTCCTTGAAAGAGCAGTAGGCAGAGCAGCCATTAGCGAGTGCTCCTGTGTGCTTGTTCTGTGAAGGCTATGATGGAGAGGAGCCATGCTTATACAGAGATGGAGTGTTTGGGAAAAAATGGAAAAATCATAGCAGCTTCTGTGACTGGATGGCTTAAACATACGAAATAGGAGCTTAAAAATCCCGGGTCTAAACATTAAAATGTCTGCTACTAAAAATTAAGTGTATCCTGAAGAGTTTTCTGTCTACATTGATCCTTTATACAGAATTACAGATATGACACAGAATGTTTCAATGTGACAAATGTAAAATAACTATTCCAAGAAAGAATTTTACATTTTGAAAACAGGGAAGAGCAAGAGGGTCCCTCTGGCCTTGGCTATTGGGACTGTCTTATACCTGGAAAGTCCTTGCACACTACATGGCCAGCAGCCTGTCACATTTGGGCAGGTAAGAGTCAAAAAAGGCAAAGAAACAAAGTACTATTTTTTCTTCTTGTCAATAGAGGAAATACCTTTGCCTGTGGAGCAGATGATGCATTTTGTACATCCATTTGCATGCATAGCGATAGCGTGACTTCCCTGTTTTCCTCCCTCAGTGCAGTAGCCAAATGTCATGAATTAATCTGTGCTTTGTTTTTATTACAAAAAAGTTCTTCTAAACATTTATACAAAATTGTGTGATATATTTTTCAACAGATAGCTAGTGGTGGATATACATGCCTGTATCATTATTGAATTGGAATAAAGTGGGATGTCCCAACACTTGCAACAAATGCCCCTTTTCACTTAAATTTCCAAATCCTTAACTTCCTTGCAAATTGTTGCTTACTATATATAGTATTTATACTACACTTGTAAGCTGTCATACCTTCACATAGTCTGTTAGCAAATTTCCAAACAACAGAAAGAGGAGCGCTGGAGGGCTGTACACCACCCTGAGGGGTCTGTAACTGTAGAAGTTATAAAATCAGGTGAGCATGTCTCTTGATGACAAATTTAAATCTCCTCCACGCTGTGGTAACTAATTGGACTGTTACATACCTTGTAGTAAGGTCTGGAGACTTCACAAATGCTTATACTTTGCCTTAATTATATAGCCCTCTCATTAATCTTCTGGCTGCAGTGGATATTCAAGAGCTTGATCTGATAACCATGGGATTTTAGTGATCTTTGCATCAGTCTCTCCATATCCAACCCTTTTCTTTCCCTCATTTAGAATCAGTGTCGTTTTAGCACACTATGACAATTTGTTCAGTATTTCACAAAACCTGCCTTTATTACTCTTTCCAAAGTCTGCTTCTCTATAAAACTATCCATCCACCCACACACCTGAAATACGAGTACTGTCAGCTTAATAGGTCATCAAAATATATAGTGGTATTAAAACTCAGTAGTTTTGTAGTAGGAGGTATAAATGCAGCAACATGGGTAATTTCTGTGTAGAAGGTTAGTAATTCCATTGTAACATATGTTCTTCTTTCACATGCCTTCTATAAATTACAGTAACAGTTTCTGTTTGCCCTTTAGTGTTGCTTAAAAGGGACAAAGAATGGTTGAGAATTCTGCTTTTATGATAATTTTGTAGTCCTTCCCCCCTTCTTCACTGACAGCAAATCTTCTAAAAAGCATCTGATCCTGAAAGTGAAGGTTTTTCTGAGCAAGAAAATAGAGTGGGATTAGCTTGAAAAAATAAAGCAAGCAAGGTTTGCTCTCTCACTCTTTGAGTCTAAGATCATTTATCTCCATTTTTCAAACACCACTTTTCTACTGAATTAGCAGCAATGTCTTACGTAGTTTTGTCCTATGTGATAATCTATGAAATATTGACCTATTTTGAAAACACTTCTTCCTCTTGCTATTTACAGCTTTCATTACTTTAATTGTTGCCATTTTTGTATGCAAGAGCTATTCAGAAACTTGAGCAAAATGTAATCTTAACTGAGGAGAGCTGGATGTGGATCTCCAACACACCGAGTGACTTCAATTGGCACAGTTAACTTCTAGACTGCCTCTTTAGGTTATAAGACATTACCCAAGCAGAAGTCAGCTAATGGACCTTAAATTAGTCTGAGTGGTCTACAAAGCTATGGCATATAATTACATGAATCTACTTTCCTTGAAGTCAGCAGAAAAAGATTGCATCAGTTTCAGCAGCAAAAAGTTATAGCCAGGCTGTCCTACGTCTACATGTCTTGGTTTCTTTTACCCTTGCCTTTGAGTAGTCCTCTGTTCTCTAAGTATCATCTGGTATACAAGTTTAACATAAAAACAGGTTTTAATGAAGTTAAAAGAAAGATTTTTAAAAGAAAGATTTCTTAGTCTGGGACCTGCTATATTAAGTTTTACTGTGAGTGTGACTAGGAGTGTACCTGTGAAAATCCTCTGACTTTAGGAAATTTAACTGTCCTACCTGGGGAAAAAAAAAAAAGGGAAAAAAAAAGAAAAAGAGGGGGAAAAAATAAAAAGAAGAAAAATGAAAAATAAAAAGCTTTCTGTGCTGTCAAAATAGCTGTTATGCTAGGTTGGCTAATAGCGTAATGTGGATGGATGGCTCTGTAGCGTTCTGCCTGTTCCGTCATCAATCTGATCAGAGCCCAGGCGACAGCAGCAGGGTTGTACCTGCTAATTCCCAGGTAAATGACCCGTGTCTGTCTGTCTTTAATGAGACAATCCCCTTCATCATTCAGATCACTTAGAAGTTGCTGTGGAAAGGCATGTGGGCAGTCCTTTTGTCTGGTCATTGATATGGGGAAACCTGTGTGTGGGAGAAAGGGGTTAAAATCAATTGTACTGCAAAATGTAATCACCTTTCAGTGGAACATCCACTTCGATGTTCATGCCAAACTAATAACGATAGGAACAAACTAACCTTTTGTACAGACTTTCTGTTGGTGCCATTTGCAGAAAAAAAAATGACTGCTGCTTCTTTAAGTCATGGGAGCTCACGTTTGCTGTGACAGCTTTCCAATTGTTAAATAAACTCTGTCCATGAGCAGCTGTCAGGCAGATATTGCACTATAGGCTTCAGTTAAAAGGAATACTAGACAAACATTTCAGTGCCTAAAGGCTCTTGTTTAATTTTTGAGAGACACGTGTTTTTTAAAAAAATACAATGAGATAATATGATTCCTTAACAAAAAAAAAAAAAAAAAAGTTGTATTTTAAACTTCTGATGAATTTGAAAGGTTTGGGATGTGATTGTGTCCATTTCTGAAGCACGGTCTAGGAAAAGCTTGAAGTATCTAAAACGTATGCTACAAAGACACTAGAGGCAATATAGGAGACCGGTACTTCAGCTCACCTGGCTGCAGATAGAATGGGTCAGCTCTGGAGATGCCTTTTTTCCATTGACTGAACCAGGAGCCTAGTTCAAAAGAAAATGAAAACAAACAAAAAAAGAAAACAAAAAAGATTAACTAACTTCAAAAGGCAAGGTGTGGGTTAATTGTGTGGAGGCAGGAGTTCTAGGAGATATATAAGAAGTATTTAGTGAAAAATCAGAAATATTTTTGCAAGTTAAAAAGGAAAAAGGTCTGTATTTTATTTACAACTAATAGTAGTAATAAGTAATTCATATTTTTAAGGGTAACTTCCTCCAAAATTTCAACTTTAACTCAACTCATTAACTAATATACGTTCTCACCATTCCAGTTTCCTTTTAGGATGGAGAGGAATATAAATACAAAGCAGTGGGAAATGAAAAAAGTCAATTTAAAAATCAATCCTCCCTGATTTTTTCTATCGACTCCTCTTAGAAATAACACTCAGAATTTTTATAACTGAAATGGATCATAAAAAAATCTCAGTGTGTTCAATTATTTATTTTATGGTTTTGAAAACACTTTTGGGTAATGGGTTTCACTTTTTCACCTTTCACATACCTCATTCTTTCACACAGAAAAATAGAAACCATTAAAAAATGGCAGATGATAACATTTTTGTTTTGTTTTTGTTCATACTTGTGTTTATGAGTTGGTACTGTTCTCACAGATACACGATGGGCTTAAAGCCATGGTAAACATAATACACCATGAGAGGTAATTTTTAACAAACTGATTTCTACACAAAACTAAATGTTTATATAATATAGGGGCTTTGTGGAGATTTAAACCAGGAAGTTAATTTATTTTACATTAGATTTTGGAAAGCAAAGTATAGAAGGGAAGGTTTGGGAGCATTAAAATAATGATGGAATCAGTTGATTCCAGTCAATTAAAATGTAATTGGTCCCTAAATCCCAATATATATCACTTTCATGTGGCCAAGTAGAGATGTACGATGTGAATGAGCAAAGAAATACGGCAGTAAGTGTACTCTCTTATACAGTGGAACTCCTGGCAAGACTTTAGCTCTATTTTATTTAGAAACATTGATTTTAAAGTCTTTTAAAATAATTTTCTAAAGCTTTGCCCAAATTAGAAAAAATACCTGTAATCTAAGAAGATATTCATGAAAAGCTAGATAATCACAGCCTGAGTGAGAAGGTCTCCTCTTGACTGCTGATTTGGCATACACAGCCATTCAATCAGTATCAGCTTCTTCCAAAAATTTTGCAATTATAGCTCAGCATTCTGTCATCTGGACTAAAAGTCAGTCTTCGTCAAATGCACTGAGAAGATTTTAAAGGGTAGACAGCCTTCTGACAAGCTTCTAGCCCCTGGGAAGTAGATCAATTAAAATTGCTCAGTGATGAATGAGAGTAGTGAAATAATTTCAGTCTAAAACTTTTTCATTACTTTTTTTTTTTAAATTCAGGCGTTTTTAAGATGTACTTTTTATACATCTTAAACATCTAGAATACAGTGGGGAAATAATGGAAGTGCTGTACAGCCAGAGTGAAATCACTGTTTTTTATCTGAAGATTTGGAAGGAAAAAAAAAAGAGATATGACACAATAGAAAATAAAGGATATGACACGATAGAAAATAAAGGATATGACACAATAAATGAGAGTGTCAAACAAGCCATGCCAGCAGCTGCATTGAAGATGAAAACCGTAGTATCATGGACAGAGGCTACGATTAATAAGAAAGCATGGTTACAACTTGTTAGTTGTTTAAACACTTTTGTAATGGATGCTGAGTTGTAAATATAGGGTACTCTCCTGGGTTTTATGAAACCAAAGTTCAATTTCTGCTACAGATTTTTTGTGAAGGCCTCAAAGATACTTTCAGCTTCAAAAAGTTCTTGTTTAATGTCTCAGAATACTCTGCTTGTGGGTAAGTGTAGCTTGTAATTCAAGCAGGATTAACGACAGAGAGTGTATTGACTGGGAAGACACCCGGTATTGATTGAGAAGAGGGATTGGTCTTAAATCTGGCACTTTTGTAAAACTCAGTACCTTCCTGGCTATTCACACCTTCATTCCTATTCCTATTTGTGCACGCATTATTTTGGGCTGCTGGAATGTCCTTCATGTTAGATGTCATAGCCCCAAAGCTTTTGTATTTGGATGACTAATTGCGTTCCTCTAAAGCATGAGGAAGGATCCTTTAATAAAAGTAGCCAAGTTGCAGCTCCATAATAGAGATTGTGCCCTTTTAAGATACTGACTGTGTTTTAATGCACAATGACCATGGAAAGAAGGAGTAAAATTAGTCCTCCATATTCTTTCTTAATCTTCCAAATTTTCCATATTCCAGCAAAAATGGTCTCTTTTTCCTGTCTTTCCTACTTTCATGAATAATCTAAGCAGTCATTCCTTGCATATCAAACTAAGGCTAGGAAATGGCCAGGAAAAAAACATGTATGTGTTCCAGGTTGCAGAACAGAGTGCTATGATAGGGATGCTATGATCCATGAGTTGGAGATCAAACTTTCTGGCTAGGCAAGCGACACAACCTTCTGCCACTGGAATGAACATGGACCTCACTGGAATAATCCTGTACCATGGCTCCTTTCCTGCTACAAATTGTGACATGGCATAGAAACATAAAAACTGTACTGGACCCAAAGCTTTTCCAAAGAGTCAGGTTAACTGGGCACAGGGAGCCGAACATGCACAGCAACAACTTGCTGCCTGGGGCCCAGTGAAAAACAGCAGCCAGGAGCAGGCGTGTGTTGCCAAAACAGCTCATGCCACCAATGCTGCTGCTGCCTGACCTGCTGCTGCTTCCTTGGAGTGTCCAGAGAGAGGCTACAGGCCAGAAGATTTATTCTGGTTTGTCAGCCTGCTCCCAGTTGCTGTTTTTCGTAGAATAATAGGTTGGAAAAGACCTCTAAGATCATCAAGTTCGACTGTTGTTCTCTGCTTGTGCTATCTGTTGGGAGAGGAACGTCAAGCCCCTCAGTAAAGATGTTGCTGGGAGCGAGCTGCAGGCCAGGCAGGTTGTCCTGGCTCACAGCGTACCAGCTCTGTTGCAGTGATCTTTGCTACAGCTAGTAATAGAAACAATGGCATGCTTGGTTTACGGCTGGCTTAGCGTGGTGGTCACCACAGAAAACTGTGTAAGAATAATCAGGTCATCAAGGCTGGGTAGACGCTCTATTGGAAAAAAAAAAAAAAGAAAAAAAAAGGGTAAGTTAGGCTTTACTGCATTTGGAAATGGACCTTGGGACCTGGCCACAAGAGGCAGCTACAGTGATATGCTTGATGGTGAAGAGAGTGTCTGTCCTGGAGAGCACCAGGCGAATTCCAGCTGATGGAAAGTGGAAGAAAGAAAAAAGCTAGTGACTTAGATTTGAATCAGTGAAAAAGAACACCATCAGAGTGTAGCTTGAATATTTTGGTCCATTCCAAGCTTATTATTTTTTAGCAATCAAAGACAAGTCTTGTACATTTTGTATTCAATTTTATCAACATATTCTGACTTTTTTCCCTTTTCTTGTGCTTTATAATTGTGTGCAAGTTCCATTTGCCAGTGACCTGATTGGATATCTCTCTTTTTGTTTTCTGTAGGATAAAATCATGGGTAGATAAGATGCAGGAAGATCTCGTAACATTAGCACGAACTGCAAGTGGAGTGGACCAGCTTGCTGCGGTGAGTAAGAAGACATGCCTTAGACTGCAATAACTAGAAAGTGAAGTGAATGATTTGCATCATCTAGGCATTACAACCATTTCATCCCAACATAGTAAAAAGATTTTGGGGAATTAAATTGTGCAGTGCTCACCGAGAGAGAAATGAATAACAGACATCCATCAATTCACTCTCTTACCGTTGCAGCACTTGCTTATTGCTAATGTTTAATCAGCTTTGCAGTATCAGACACGAGGCTTACCATTGTTGCAACACCTCCACCTGAAGTAAGTGCTTTTGTGCTATATGTTTGTTAAATACGGTATCCAGGAAGCAGCCATTCATGGCAGTGGAAAATTCTGCTCTCTAAGACTATTTTTTTTGACATGTATCTCCTGAAATGAGGCAGCTTTTGGTTAGAGGAAAAGTAGATGAGAATGAAAGCTACTTCTATTCATCCGTTCCAATTTAACCCAAAGTGTGCTTTAAGGAGGAACTTAAAATTCTTCTATCATTGAGAAAAAACTTGTGTGCTAGATTCCATTCATAGAAGGTAAAAACACATCTGAGATTGTGGAAAAATGAAGTCACAATTCAGAAAATATCAGGATTATTCTGCCTGTACAACTTTGTGTGTATACATGATGATCCAGTATGCAACTACATGATTATATATTTCCCTCTCCCTATCCCTGCACAAGTCCCATGGCTCCTTCTGTGAACTGACAGATCTCTGAGCTGATGTAGGACTGTATAATGAAGGGAAATGTTGCCTTGAGGAAAAGAAGTTATTCTCTCAGCCAACAAAACCCCTTAGTGATGTGGAACTGAACCTGAAGCCATGAGATTTGGTTTTCAGAAGTAACGATATCCCCAAGTGATCCATGAAATGAATAGTAGCTGTGTTTTGAAGCCACTGAGGGTAACTTAAGAACACAGAAAAATCAAGTGCAAAGTTTCTCAAATTTAACACTGAATATTAATATATTCCTTCGACCTTAATGAGTTTTTACCCAGACATCCACATGGCTCGTGAATCCTGTCCCAGAAGGATTTTTTCTCTTTAGTGACTATAAAAGGAGGCTAGATGACTAGCTCAGGTGTCCATGTTTACATTGTGGAAACTTCCGTTTAGATGAGATCACCACCGTCCTGTAGAAAGAAGGGCTGTGTCTCTGCATGTACATGAGGAACATAAATGAAGGTTGCCGAGATTATTTTAGTTCTGGCCTTTCCTAATATTTGAGTGTGTCATATTGCAACATGATTTAAGGCAGATGCTTTAGATGCACTTTTTAATCCTGGAAAACCCCAAACAAACTGAAAATGAAATCTTGAAAACCTAACACAAAACATCAGATAGATACTCACATGGGTTTCCAGCATAAGATCTCAACAACACAGAAATGTCTATCACTTGAGTTTTCTGAGAAACCGTAAGGTTTTTCCAGCATGGAACACTGATGGGAGTTTTTGTAGGTGGATTTCACACATATCTGCTGACAGAGGCTTGCGAATTATGTCTCTCCCCAGGTTTTGGTGAAGAGGTTCTGCTAAGAAAAGGCAGGGGCCTTTTTGCTTATCTGTTCTAGGTGTAATCTGCTCTCTTCCACGCTTGCTGTATCTCTTTTTCCCCACCATCTCCTCATTCAGCATCGTACCTCTGATTCACTGTTGGACTTTCCATTCCATTACTGCTGTGCTGGGTGGGCTTTCGTTCATCTTTCCTCAACATATTACACAGAATCACAGAATCACAGAAAC